>NC_086379.1:60629187-60932217 GCF_036588685.1 Mytilus trossulus | reverse complement strand
GGTCTATCTCCTGAAAATATATATGAAACTTTTAAAAGTTGAATAATGTACTTTACCACACAGAATAATGTTGAATCTTGCCTTGAAATCTATGGACATCTAGATATATATCTATAGTTTCTATATATACATTAATATTTAAAAGCAGATAAATTGAACATTTTATTTTTACAAATATTTCAAATGAACTGTCAACAAAGAGATGTCCTTCCTTTATGCGATAGTTTAAAGCAATTAGCAATATTTCACATGTAAGTTGTGCAAGATAAACAGTCAATGAAACATGAATGAAGATATAGAGCCTAACAATTTCCATGAAAATGAGGTGTACCAATGTTGATGCAACTGCATACAAATATGATTGACCTTCCAAAAACCTAATACATCTGCATTACAAATATGATTGATCTACCACTAGTGGTTCCCAATAAACTGACCTAATAAAAACCTAATACATCTGCATTACAAATATGATTGATCTATCCCTATTATCACTGTTACAGCATACATAAAAACATGTTTTTAAAAGATATCAAATATCAGACAAGTCTGTCTTAAATATTACATTCTTATCTCTAGTCATACCTGTAAAAAGTGACCAGCTAAGGCTTGAATAGAATATAAAGGTGAATCATCTGTACATTGTATAACATAGAAACTGTGTTGTTCATCTTCAGTCAATGGTTTAAATGTCTCAACATTTTCTGAAAGTATAAAAAGACATAGATCAAGGTTACCAGAGTTAAGATCACAAAATAAAGTCATCCCTCAAACCTTTTGCATCAAAATACAACACTCACAAAATAAAGTCATCCCTCAAACCTTTTGCATCAAAATACAATTAATTTTAACAAAACATGTTTATCAACCTGGTCTAGTTGTCCATTTATATGACCTTCTTCAGTTGAAAAAGACCCATATCAATAGTACTCAAGGTTCCCTAAAACCTGTAATAAAATGAGCAATAGTTAACAAATAAGACCCTGTGCATTTAATATAGAATTTGGTAAATAAATTTCTATCTAACCTCTGGAAAAGATATTCCAACCTTCAACCTTCTTAGTGGTCTCGTGCTTATAGAATTTTGCCTATGAACAGGGTTGATCACTAGGTCAGGTCTTACCAGACTTCAATGCTTTATGCTTAACACACATCCTTTATGAGCAAGATAAAAGACAGTTTGTCTTTCAGATATAATGTCCTAGAGTAAGATTACATTTCCTCTTGAACCTGCTACATGTTAAAATCTGACTTGTGGTGTTGTTTAAGATATGAAACAGAGCATATGCATTTATCATGCAACATTTGAACCCATGAATAGATAAATCAATCAATCCATCTTTGTTCAAGATATCCTATGGCAGTTGACATCAATAATATCAAATATTGTCAAGGTCTATCACAGCATTCAAAATTCATAGTATACTGTTGATTCTGTATTTTTTGGTTTAAGGAGTAGGTCCAGTAAGAGCCCTTTTTGGCCTCAAAATATAGCAGTTTTACAAAATTGATAAAATGTTAACTTTTAGTTATTTATTGAACAGTAGAGTGCTTCTGCTACATAAATATGGGCTATTTTTGACTATACAATGAACATATATCAGGTACTGGCACCTTAAAGTCATGCTAAATTACTGAATTCTTCAAAAATTCTAGCATTTTAGTAAAATTTTAGACGGTTTTCATGTAAAACGAAAGTGGCCGCATTGGTGTTCATCCTTAATATTGAAATGAAAGTTGTATTTTATAATAATACATAACATATATAAAGGTTGAGGATGAACACAGATGCGGCGCGGCCACTTTCATTTTTGACAAAACCATATGAAAAGTGACATTTTTCAGCATATTTGGTTGATGTTTGAGGCCAAAATCAGACCTTACTCCTTTATGTATGAAATGTTTAAAATAATGTGAGTCATTTCTACCGACATTATTTTGATAGTAGATGACTAACTTTGGTCCAAACTAACCAGATATTTTCACAACAGCTCTCAAGTGAAAGTTAAGTTTACATGCTTCTATCCTCAATAAGGTTTAAACTATACATTGAATCAAAGACTTTCAATGTACATTATTCTCCTTAATGAAAACAATCTTAATGTAGTTTTTATATATTTTTCAGTATTATTATAATAACTGTTAATCGAACAAATTACCTGGTAGCATGTTAACAATAAAGACAGGTTCAGGATCATTCTCCACTAATTTGATTGGAACAATCTCTTCCAATTGAATGAGAACGTCTGCTGTAATCCCATCATGCTTCACTTCTTCCTCTTGTTTACTCTTCTGTTGTTTGGTATCTTTGTCTTTGTTAAATTCACGGAGCTGTTTAATTGTAAGCTTCCTTATTTCATCCACTTTGAAGGTTATACCAAACTGTCTCTCCATCACTTGTCTGATTTCAGTTGTCATCAAAGAGTCAAGGCCAAGGTCAATAAGGTGGGTACTTGAGTTTACATTTTCAGTATCTGTAATTCCTACAAAAATGCCAACTAACATTATTAAATGTTCAATTCAACACGACACTATGAAGATAAATATTGTCAATTCTTAAATTTTACCCCACAATTTTCATTTTTAATATTAAAGAAATATTACACAAAAATCTTCACTGATGTAATATATTGGGGTTGCATGTGACCTGGGAACAGTATATCTAACGGGAAATGAATCTCGTACGCATTTCAGTATAAAGTTATTTCACTCCCGTACGTCACGAGACTTCGCGAGATTAATGGAGACTGGAAGCGTCGGACCGAAAGCTATCGTGACTGCTAATGAATCATCCACATAATTCCACACGTTCAACAACTTTAATGAGTTGGTAAGTTTAAGCATAAAGAAGATATATTTTTTCACATGGAGTAACTAATATGAGAGTGATTTATTCTATGTAAAGTGTTTTATTACGTTGGCCAAATTCACGATCATTGAAAAATGCTACTGGCGCCATTTTTTTTGTAATATCCGATTGCATTGCCCCCGTTTTGTGATGAAACAAATGCGATCATGACAAATTTGAAGCGACAGTTTACAAGTTTAGTACACTAGCTTCACGTTTTATGTAGTTTGGATGTTATTTTATTGGTATTAATAAAGAAATCAGTCATCATTCACGGTCTCATTCTGAAATGCCATTGGCGCCAATTTTATTACCCCCTCTTGCATTGTCCACCTTATTGTGATTAAATGAATGCAATTATTACAAAAAAAATGTAGCAGATTACAAGTTTGATACACTGGCATCCCGTGTAACTTAGTTTTAATGACATTTTATTGATATTAAAAGAAATATCGAGTCATCAATTTTGCCATTTTTGGTCCTTATCTGGCCAGTCTGTGTTACGTGTGTACCCAGGAACATATATATTATTATATTATACTATGGATATTCCAAGGTGTACCTTATTCAATCTGCATCACAATAAAATTATGCTTATTTGTTTTCAAGGGGGGGTTGTTCGAACCTGAAAGAGCCCCCTGGCTACGGGTATGATCATGGTTATGAAGTCTCTAGACAAGTATATATGCATATATGTGTATGTTGAGATTTGGAGCTAAACTTGGTATGAAAAAACAATGATGGAAATCTTTGATAATCATTATGACTGATAACAACTTGAACATTACATGCACTCATGTATCAGGTTGTATTCATTTTAACGTTAAAACAGTTTGTACCTTGCATGACTATATGAAGTTTAATTTTTTTAATCCCAGACCTGGATGTAACAAAACTGAATTCAGAAAAAAAAATGGTAATGATCAGACTGGTCTGTTCCCAACTTCTCATGCAGCAACATGATGATTGATGTACAGTGGTTGTCTTTTGTTTATGTAGTTCATACATGTTTCTCGAAAGATAATTCTGTTTCTTATCCCGTTTGAATGGTTATATACTAGTACTGTTTGAGGCCATATAAAGCTTGATGTTCTATGTGAGTCAAGGCTTGGTGTAAAAGTTTGTACCTTGACCTATAATGCTTTTCCTTTATAAATTGTTACTTAGATGGAGAGTTGTCTCATTAACACTCTTACCACATCTTCCTATATCTACATTATCTGGCAAACTAATTAATAAGTCTCCCTTAATATAAACATTCATATATTGCAATCATGGAAACATTTAAGTCCATCTGACAGTAGTAAATTTGGGGTCCTTTATAGCTTGTTGTTCGGTGTGAGCCAAGGCTCTGTGTTGAAGGCCGTACATTGACCTAAAATGGTTTACTTTTTTTAAATTGTTATTTGGATGTAGAGTTGTCTCATTGGCTCTAACACCACATCTTCCTATATATCTTAATTCATAAAAAAAAGCAATTGGTTTTCCAAGTTTATTCATCATGTTCATATTCATATCAACTCAGACTACATGTATATACAATGTGCATGTATACAGTATTTCTCAATGATAGTAACAGACAATAAAATAAACATCAAGTATAACCTTAAAAACTGGTATATGTGGTACATTTCATCCATCTTCAATATGTACATGTATTATATATGCCCTTTAAGTGGAGCACAAATAGAAATAAAATAGTTCTACTTTATGTTATATAACTGCTTTTACTTTATAAAAATGAAGGATGAACAGTCACAAATTTTATACAATTTAGAGCTGAACGATAAAAACCATATGATCCAACATGTACAATACTACTGGTTGGTATATTGAACAGGCGAAAAGAAATTATTTAAACTTAACAAACTTTACATAATGTACATGTGCTGTATATTGTATTGTAATTTTTCTGTAGAATTTTGAAAAACTTACAAGTCTCAAAATAGATTCTTCCTACTTACATGACTTTAAAAAAACGTGATTTAATTCTTAAGAATTTATCGACTTCATACTTGAAAAATGAGCATAAAAAAACCTGTGCATTATTTATCATCTGTGCTAACAAAAAAAACAACACACCAATGCATGAACATACACGTACATTAAAAATATAAACAGCTACATACATGTATATGTTATATAAATAAAAAGTCTGTACATATCCAAGAGAAGCACTGACATTTTATGGTATTAAAAAAAAAAACCAACAACATAAAGACAAATCTAACAGCATGTTGTCATACATGTAAATCATAAATGTATGAAGAAAATGAAGCACTAAAAGAACCAAAAACTATAAACAATTAAGATACACATAATTAATATGATCTCTTCAAAAGTCACAAATGTTTAATTTCACTAATTACTGTTTGCGGTTATCAGATTTGTCTTTCAAAACCTTCCTTAGTGGCTTCTCATGTTGTGATGTGCTATTGGGCATTTGAAGTTGCACTGCACGTGCTAAGGAGTGGCCACGGATTGTTAAAAATAATGAAACACATGATTCCATGATATATGAAGAAAATTCATTGTTATCACACAAAATTTCCCAGTAATAATTTACCATATGTGCGGAAACTATAACTTCTTTTAGGTTTGTAATCATAAGTGTTTGGGAATTCACATTGCCAAGGTCAATACTTTGCCGGAGAACAATTTCACAATGCCGGATGAAATAATAAAAGTTGTCACTTGGAATTTTGAGTCCTCCTCTGTTTAATTTCTCGGTCCACTCCGCAAACTTTTTAACATGCTCTTGTAACATTGTTGATTGTTTTACCACAAAATTAGTCATAGCTTCACGAATTTTCTGGTTTTTCAAGTTTTTGTGTTGGTATGTTTTCTTCTGAAGTTTTGAAATAATATACCCTGAAATGTAGTAAAGAACAGATTGGTCTATATTTGTCATTGTGGTATCTAGCTTAGTTGCATTCTTTTGGTACAGCTGTGAACGGTTTTTCACTAGAGACTTCAGTAGGGCATCTTGCAGCACAGATAAAAACAGTTTAGCGGAAAGTTCACCTTCGAATTCAATGTTCTCAAATTCAGATGTAACAATGGCAGATAACTTTGATTGAAATTCATTATCAACTGTTATTTTATAAAAAGATGAGAAAAGTTTCTCAGATGTGTTCAAATCTGTATTGCAATCCGACTCTACTTTTTCAAACAAGTTTGCGAAAACAGGTGCTAGTTCTTCTGACAATTGTGTGTGTGTCTGTTGACTTGTTGCATAATATAAAGTAATTGCCAGAATACCTTTCCCATGCTTAGAACGGCTACTGTTCCTGAAAGGACTGTTTATTATGTTTTCCAATGCTTCTTGATATGATGTTTCAAAGATCTTAGTAAATTCTTCTGGGGTCATACTAAAAGATGTTTTATTGTTGATTTTTTCTGTAATACCATCTTTTCTGTGCTCTGAAACTATAAGACAAGAAAAAATTATAGCATATTTTCTACATTTTATAAATTTAATAAAGATGAATAAATCATTATTCCAGTTTCACATGTGATACTTGTACATATACATGTTCTGCAATTTTTCATTTCATGAAAAACAGATTTATCAAACTTGAAAGTTAAATTTCTTTGTTTCCATAAAAAATAATTTTAAATAATTTTAATGTCATCCCTAACACAATAGAGGGGCATCATATGCATGCTATCCAATTGATGGGTCAATTATGGGTTAATCTCTCTGATCATATTGATTTTTATATTTGAATGTAAAGTTTAATAATATATATGACATGTATGATAATTGATTTTTTATAAGATACAAACAATTTGTTGTTAAGTTGCTGTCTCAATAGTGCGTTGTTGTCATTAGATAAAATGGCAAACATGATTGCAAAAACACATATTTTATTTTCTTAACCATTTGATATTGAAATATGTAGGCTAGGAACAGTAAACAATATAATATATATACCTATATTTTGACAAACATATAAGTAACCATTGAAGTAGAGCAGAGTAAAAATTTGTTTTTTCAGACAGTATGGTTATTCTTTTTATATAAATATAGGAAGATGTGGTGTGAGTGCTAATGAGACAACTCTCCCTCCAAATAACAATTTAAAAAAGAAAACCATTATAGGTCAATGTACGGCCTTCAACATGGAGCCTTGGCTCTCAACAATCAACAAGATATAAAGGGCCCCAAAATTACCATTCAAATGGGCAAATCAACAGACTAATTTATATAAAAAAATAGAAATGAGAAACAAGTATATTAAAATTACATAAACAATATGCCTGTTTACAAGACGTATTTTTGTATACCATTGTCAGACACTTACGCAAAAATACTTTAACCAATTCGCATTAAACTAAGTCAAGTGAATTGTACATATCTGTTGGTGTGAACTGCTTTTCTTTTTAATCAATTTTAGATATTTTTCATATATTTATTACTTATGGAGTTAATTATGTACTATTTGCAGATAATGCCTCGAACATCAAAGAGACGTTGTATTGGCTACAGGGATAAGTGTAGAGCAAGGAAGCGGGTTAGAAAACCCAAAGTTTTGGATGCCCATACCATTGAACAGCAACATATACTTATTGATTCAGATGCCAATACCATCGAAGAACAGCTCATACTTATTGATGGTAAGTTGTATTAAATGACAGAAAATTTGGATGAAAGGGTTAACCCCCTGACTATGGATAAATGCATTGTGTTTAAAAACCAAAGCATTCAACTGTTTTTACATTGCTTCCTCCAGTATATTAATGGCCTTCCTGTTTATGGTCCATTCATTCAATTCATTCATAATCAACCAAATATCAAAAAGAAGGCATGGTATGAGTGCCAAGAGACAACTCTCCACAAGTGACCAAATTTCAACAATGAGCAAAGCCCATTCTGCATAGTCACCTATAAAAGGCCATAAAACAATTCAAAGGAGAAAACTAATTAATCGCTTTAAATTAATGAAGGCAAAAACAAAAATCTTAGAACAGGTGTGTTATACAGGTAAAAACCATATTTTACTTAAAACTTGTGTATTACTTATCCAGTGAATTTAAAAGATTTACAGGATATTGAAAATTAGAGTGGATGTTATTTAAATCTTTTTGATTGGTGTGCCCCAAGCATGACAAATAACTCTCTAAGCAGAAGATCAATTTTATTAATTTCTTTAATTATTTTCCCTTTTTCAGTCGCATGACAAAAAGCTGGTGTTTATTTAAGTCTCAGCATAAAGTAACAATCCATTTTTATTTTTTTCCCTTAAAAATAGAAAACACTTATTTGAAAATAAAATAAGTTAATTGTTTCTAGAAATCTTATATGAATGTATGAGCATGATGAGGCAACATTGTAATTAAAATTTATTCAATGAGGCCACTTATCAGTTATGTCAATATGTGTGCTCAATTTGAGTGTATTTATTGAATGTTTCGATCCTTTTGCTTTCAAGCCCTACATAAATAGAAACAAATCATTTTCAGGAATAAAAATAATTTCTGATTTTTTTTATAGGAAAACACTTTTTTGACCAGGGGGCTTATTTACCGAGTGGAGGGGAGGGGAAACAAACATTAATAATTTTGGCCTGAATTTCTGTCGGTTTACCTTTACTGGCTGTAAAATGTATCTTTAGCCTTTTTTCATTTTTATTGCAGATACTGCCTATCCAGGAAAGGAAACAGTCGATTAACTGATTCAGAGAAAGTGGAAAAAATTAAACAGTTAAAGAAGTACAATAGTAACTTAGTTAGTCAGGTTGCAGCACTGAAAAAGAAAGTCGAAAAGTCCATTAGATCTGACGGTGTCTCCCTTAGTGAAAATAACAGTAAAGATATGTTTAATTTGATGACATCATGTGAAAGTACCGTCAATGAACAATTTCCAGATGAAAACTGCTTCCAGCGCCTATTTTGGTCACAGCAAGCAAAATTCAACAATTTGGCTGACAAAAGAGGTATGCGGTGGCATCCTATGCTAATTAAATGGTGCATATATTTGAAAAGTAAATCAACATCAACTTATGACAGTTTAAGACACTCAGGTTTTATTAAGCTTCCTAGTGAAAGATTGCTTTACGACTACTAGTGTTGGATAATCGGTTGAAATTACCAACCGATTATCTATTACAATCGGTTGACAGCAACTAACCGACTATCGGTTATAATCGGATCATAATACCTTGCCCTTTTTTTTAAAGGAAATCATGTATTTAGTCTCATTGTCTATTGTCTATTGTGTACATTCAATATCATTGCAGAGTTTATATATTCATATTTGATCTTTTGTTTCCTTTTCATATTCTTGTGTACTAAATTATAATCCTGGTACCTTTGATAATTATCTATTCAGTAGTTAAAACAATGAAATGTCTTGATAAGAATCAAGATTCATATTGAACATATTTTATCTCATAATTACAACATTTATTACCAACAGTGACACTAACATTTCTAAATTTCAATGGTGTAACTCACAAAACAATTTCAATAACATAGCTGTATGAACATTTGAATGCTTCTAATTAGGAAAAGATATATAAAGTTTTTAATTTTTAGAAATTTAAAATTAACACAAAAAAATAAAATAATGTATTTGCATTATAAGATATACAGTATACAAAGGGTATTAAGCCATTGTCTGTTAATTCGTGAAGAACGCTTTTTTTCACTCTTGTGATCATTAATTTCTGTCAATTGTTTCATTCGTACGTCTGAACTTATAATTGTAAGAATGCGGAATTATTACATAGTTGAACCGTATCCGATTCGTGATTCTTATATTTTTATAAATGGCGGACAAATTTCGGAAAATTTACAACAATAAACGATGTTTGGCAAACAATTTGGAAAGGAATATGACGTTTTTGATGCAACACATGGATAAACATTTCTAAAAGGCAATTTGCAACACGTTCTAATGAAGCAACGAAATTATTTTGTCTAAACTCAAAATGATTTGTACCGCTCTCAAGTAACAAGTACCGGTAATGAAAGAAAGTATTTCATACAAAGTTATTAATGTTAAATAACCTTCCATCAATCTGCAAATGCTTTTGTCACGTTTATAAAGAAGGAAATTGGTTTATTCTTTAATTATTGGATGTTTGACATTGTTACTGTCATCGACTGGTTAATATTGTTTGACTGCGCATATAAAATGCAAACCGTAAAACAGACCGGAAGTTGACAACCTAAAGGTCCGGAAATTTAAAACGACAATCGATTGAACAAAATCCCAATCGATTATCGACATCGCAAGGCCCAACCAACTGATTTCCGACTTATTCCGATCATCGGAACAACACTAACGACTACACTCATGTGATTAAGCAAGGTGTAGGATTTAAGCCTGAACTTATTGACATGTTAGCAGACGAAATGGAATCTAAAGGTGCAACAGAAGAATGGCAACAATATGTAGGACTACTACAAGATGAAATAAAAGTAAAGAGTGAGTTAGTATATGACAAACATTCAGGTGAATTGATTGGCTTCATAGATCTCGACAGCATGTCAAATAGTCTAATCCATATGGAGGAATGCATTAAAGAAGAAGCAAAGAAGCTAGCTACGCACATTTTAGTTGTAATGGTACGCGGAATATCAGTTGACCTCAAGTTCCCACTTGCTCATTTCGCCACCAATGGAATAACATCGGACCAACTGTTTGGAATTTTATGGGAATGTGTGGAGTTAGTTGAGATTGATGCAGAACTTAAGGTGTTGTACATTACTGCTGATGGTGCCTCACCCAATAGAAGATTCATAAAACTTCACAAAACAGATGAACAACAGACAACTGTGTACCGCGCTATAAACAGATTTGCTGCAGATGAACGATACATATATTTTGTTTCAGATCCACCCCATCTGATCAAAACAGCAAGGAATTGTTTCTCAAATTCAGGCTCACACAAGAATACCAGAAAGATGTGGTGTGGAGGTAAAGATGTGTCATGGATGCATATTGTAGATCTATATAAGGACCACTGTACTGGAGTCTTTAGATTGTGTCCAAAGTTATCAAGGGCCCACATTGACATAACATCCTTTGGTGCAATGAAAGTAAGTCTGGCAGCCCAAGTTTTAAGTACCACTGTGGCCAATGCTCTAGAAATGGTTTATGGGGATAGAACTAGTGCTACAACAGAGTTTATACGCCACATGGACAAATTTTTTGACTGTCTTAATGTCCGAAACTTAAATGAAGGTCACCAGAAGAGAAAAGACAATCTTAAACCATTTACAGACCCAAATGATCCCAGGTTGGACTATCTGACGGATGATTTTTTGAAGTATTTTGATGATTGGAAGCAAAGTGTTGAAGCAAGACCTGGAGAATTTAGTAAGACACAGAAAAATCAAATGCAGTTAAGCTACCAGACATTAGAAGGCTTTCGGATAACTGTTCGTTCTGTTGTGGAATGTACACGTCTGTTATTACGTAAAGGAATGCCATTTGTGTTAACAGAAAGGTTTAACCAAGACCCAATTGAACAGCATTTTGGGATACATAGGACCAGTGGAGGTTGCAATAACAATCCAACTGTGAACCAGTTTAACCATGCTATGGTCAAAATAAGGACAGTAGGTCAGCATGCAATTGCACCAGTGAGGGGTAATACCAAAAGGAGACTGAACTATCCACATGTCATAGACAATAATCCTCTTCCAAAGCGTCCACGTCACTCATTGTAAAGATAGTACAAATATAGACATATTTTTTTGAAAGTGTATCATAAGGATGTTTGATAGTCATGTTTTGATGTTATTGTAAAAAAAAAATCAAAATCATCTGAGTTTATACATTTAAGTCATAAGATATTGTAACTTTTAAGTGATTAACGTGTTTAAGTAATGAAAAGTCTTATAAAATACCCCCAATCAACCAAATTATTTATATCTTGAAAAGCACAAGCACCTTAATTTTTTTTCTATCTGTTTGGGAGTTAATTAATTCAAATAGGTCTACTAGAAAAAGTATATATTACCTTTATGGGAAGTTTTGTTATTTTGGCACGAGTGAATGAATAAATCAGGAATACTGGGTTTAGATTTAAACATTTTGCATACATGTTTGTTTATAAGAAAAGAAATAGATATAACATGTATAAAATAATCCATATTACAATGTACATGTAGTTTATGCTTCTACAGAAAAGAGTGAAGGTTATTACATAATACATGTAGTATTGAAATTGTATTTTTATTTATTCCTTATTTTAAAGGTCAATGTTGAAATCAATATATGATATTAAAAAAGGTATGGAGCAAATGTGCATTTATCAGATCTGGATGTTTAATGTTTACATCACAAATCAGAATTCTGATTCATAAAAAATTTGGTACAATAGACTACTATGAAATTTGTAATATATCTCATAAATTCATGAAATTGTTCTATATACGAGTATATGGAGTTTTCATATTAACTTTCAATCTATTTCAGCGTTGACCTTTTATCAAAACAATTTTTATTAGTAATATGGTGATGATAATGAATGGGATGCTTTTGTTTGAGCCGTTTCAAATAGTGCTTTATGCGCGGGCATTCTCAGACATTTTCATACTAATTTTCATGCTATTTCAGCATTGACCATGTTGACTTTTGTATATATGAAGCTTTTAAAAATAAGAACATTTAATCAACCGTTCTTATAGACACAACAATGTATATATATATTTATTAATTGCATGTACTGAAATAGTTTTTAAATTTGTTTTTGTGTTTTTTTCACTAAAAAAATAATTATATTTTAATTAGATTTGCTGATTTTTATTTCCTGTTGTATTGTTACTAAGAATTTTATTTTGGCCAAAGTCTTGACCAAATATGGAATATTAATAGTTCAGGAAATGATGACAAATTTAATTTCTCTTACAATTGTCAACCTATACATTTAGCCTTTTTGATCCTTTAATTCTAATATTAAATATCATAGAACTGCTGTGTTTATTTATATCATTTTACAGTATTCATTATATTCATTAATGAATGTTTAGAAAAATAATTTTATTAAAAGTTTCTCATGCTAAAGTTTTATTCTTTTGTATATAAATCATGTAAATACTTCTGTAATGTATGATATTATTTTATATTGGTATGTTTTATACATTTATATATACACACTGCAGTATTAATAACTGCTTTCTGTATTAAAGAGAGCATAGCAATTTACCAGTTAGTTTGTTATTTACTTCATATCCAATAAAAAGTCTAATTGGTATCATCACAAATGGAAAACGCTTAAACATCATTGCAAGAATTATGTAGCAGTCAAAATTATGCATAAAATAAAAACCTGAAACACAAAAGATTGCCAATGAGACATATTCACCAGAGATCAAAGAACCAATATTTATGTTTGCAACTTGAAGAAGCAAATTTATCTCATTATGCTGAAATTTATCACATTCACAAAAGCTAGCAATATAAAAGGAGATGTGGTATGATTGCACACGAGACAACTCTCCACAAGAAACCAAATGACAAAGAAATTATCAACTATAGGATTGTATGGGCTTCAAAGAGGAGCAAAGTGCTTACCGCATAGTCAGCTATAAAAGGTCAAAATTCAAACAAAAACAAATGGTATTTTTTATGTACAAAGAATGAATGAATAAAACACAAATATGTTACACATAAACAAACGACAACTAATGAATTACAGTCTCCTGCTTGTTAGTCATTGAATCTATTAAACTTGGATATGAAGACTTTAGATATATACCAAAGAACTTTTCATGATTGAGGTTTAAGATTTTCCATAGTAAAATATTCAATGGACAAAAAAAAACATTCATAAGCATTCGCATTGCAAATCTGTCTATCAAGCACAACAAAATCTACGGCCTTTCGGAAATTTATGTATATATTAAGGAACTGAGATACCCAAACAAATTGTTCAACACATTCCTTAGGAAAGTGAAAAGTGAAAACCTTGCACAAACTTGTCAAACAATAAAAGTAAGCTCATGGGCAATCATACCACATCTTGTCTCATTAGGTTTTTAAAGCATTCAGTCAATAACACGCATTAATATATGTATATATAGATGTGAAAAATGATTTATACCTTTTATACTTGTAATGCCATGCTTTTGTCGTACATGACCTCTGAACCCAGCAATTGACTTGTACGTCTTATCACAATCTGGACACTGGTAACAGGGCGTGTTGAGTTGGCTAGGCTGAGATTGTGTTGTTGTTGCAGTCTTAGACTTTTTGGCAGGTGAAGGCTCAAAATCTTCATCTGAAAACTCGGCAGTTTCAGACTCTGTGTAGCATTCTAGTAGAGCATCAAGGTCGATATCATCAGACCAAGATAAGAAGTTCTCTTTGTCGTACATGGTTAGCAAATGAATAATTTGGATTTACAAACTTCATTCTCATGTTGTGGGCTTGTGTGTGTTTTGTCATGAATGTTGAGGAATCATGATCAAAGTAAGTGTTCTCGGTCGGCTTGGGTTGTTTTTCATAATATTTTCATCATTTTTAATTAGGATGATAATTGTTTTGATTGCGTTAATCAAATCTTTTGATCCGCAATCAAATTCGAAATTACATTTTAATCAGCTAAAAAGCAGTTTAATAAAAACAATTATTCATATTGGAACCTTAAGTTTAATGAGGACTTGTATAAACAAGTAATTTTGAAATTATTTCACTATGCTTCTTTATTTAAAAGAATTATCCAAGGCTTTCTATTTTAATATGGAAACTAAAATAAAGCATTTAAGAACAAAAAAGTTATTTTCTCAAGATAAAACGATTTTCTAGAAGAGGTTTGTTTTTATTTATAAAAAAACAAACTTGTCCAAAAACTTTTTATTTATTTAATTTTGAAAAGAGAAGACAATTATAACAATAATTTGCCGTTTTTAATCCAATATTTCTCTTTTTTATTATATTGTATATTTATAATAGTGATTCATTATATTCCTATATTTTCTCAAGATAAAAGGATTTTCTAGTAGAGGTTTGTTTTTATCATTAAAAAAAAACGTGTCCAAAAACTTTTTATTTATTTAATTTTGAAAAGAGAAGACGATTATAACAATAATTTGCCGTTTTTAATCCAATATTTCTCTTTTTTATTATATTGTATATTTATAATAGTGATTCATTATATTCCTATTTCAATGAATGAAGAAAAACAAGTTTCCAAACCAATAGTTTTTGAGCTGTTTCGAATAGGAAATGTAGAGCCGTTAATTATCGACCATAATAGCGAATACGAATTTATACCATGTCCGTTTCCGTATCGTGTCATTTATTATTAACTTCACGACAAGGAAATCGGCGATAATTAGGTAGTGTCAAGTACCGTTAATATATATGTTCCTGATGTGACCCATTATCCTTAATCATATTTTTATGAAAAGCAATGTTTGAAATTCTTATTATAATTGATGTAAAATCCAACTTTGAAAGAAGAAAATAATTCTCAGGTTTACTTAAATCTTACCAATCACTTTCATAACAGCATCTAATGGTGTTAATTTCCTCTCCTGTTTATCTTGCCCTGTCTCTATAGTCTTTTCTGCCAGTACAAAGCTAGATGCCACTGCATATGAGTGGGTCATAAGTTTCCTCAGAGTACTCAGACAAGAGGACATTCTCTGTGGTAATGTCCCTCCTACTGTTGTATCATTACCTCCCATTTTATCTATAACAACTCCTACATCACCTATAGCTCCCCACTGTATGGCTAATCCTGAAATAAAGGAAGAGTCTATTTTCATTCAATTAACTTTTAAGTAAACCTACTAAGATCCTTCATGATTAAAAGACCATACTGACTTGCAATATGTTATTTATTGGGCTCAGGCTAAAACAGAGGTAAAGATGCAAGTTCACCAAGAAAATCTATTGGTTTTCCAAAGGGAACAAAATTAAAATCAATTTCAATAAGTGTACAGACATTCCTTTCATTTTCAAGTTGAACACTGTGAACTTTGGGTCTTCTACAATTTATTGAAATTTTCTGTAAAATAGTATATATTTCTTAGTTTATAAAAGGGCAAAATATCTATCTTAACCCTTTCACCGATTGCTGCCCAGACAGAAGCTACTCTGAGACGATGGCTTCCCTGGCTACTATTACTCAAGTGGGAGATCTTCAAAATAAATGTCAATAAAAACTTGTTTATAATTATTTGTGTATTTATTTCATTCACTAACACCATGATGTTCACAGTTTGGTTCATGTTTTGACAAATTTTTTCTTCATAAAATATTCAAATTTACGAATTTTCGGCATTATCTAGATCAAATTCTCAAAATTCGGCTCTTTCACCCCAAATAGTAATTTTTTAACCCAAAAAGGCAAACTTTTGAAAATTTTTATGAGGCTGCACAAATTCCTCACACTGATCGATGTACATTCCAAGTGTTTTGTACATAAAACGACATTTTATGTTAAAAAGTATATTAGTTTAGCTTCAATTCTTCCATATTCTTTCAAAAGAACTGTTCCCTCATTTCAAATTCTCGTAAATTCCGTAAATTTCCACTGATTTTGACACGGTTTTCAAAAAAAGGAAGCGCCATGTTTACACTTTCATCCGGGTTTTTCATCAAAGAAAGATAACTCATGCTTGCACTGTTTGAGTGGGAAATATAAAAGAAGTATTCCGATCCCGGTAAAACGGGACTCATCGTCAGCTGTCTGAAGCATGAATCCCGGTAAACCGGGACTTGTCGGCGAAAGGGTTAATACAACTTTCCTGGTTAAAATAAGAAATAACAGGATATTTGCTGCAAGAAAAAAACAAATGATAGATCATATCAGTAAAAATTAAAAGAATACAAGACCTGTGAGACCATCTTTCTTTCTCTGTTCACAAAGTCTTTCCATTGCTGAATTAGCATATCCATAATTAGTCTGACCAACATTTCCACGTCCAGATGTAATGGAGGAGAAAACCACAAACCAGTCCAGACTGTCTTTACAGCTATCCCTTGTCACTTTATCTAAATTCATTGTACCATTTACTTTAGGTTCACAAACTTTCTTAAAGTTTTCTGGTGTCTGGTTCTCAAACAAGCCATCTTCTAATACCTGCAAATGAGATGAAAATTACATTGCATTTACGTGTCAAGTTTAAAACAATAATAATTTATAGAGATTCCATGCATTTAAAAATAAAGAAAATAGTAAAATGTTTAAGACAAAACCTTCTAGACTCAGTTTGTAGATAAAAAAGAATAAATATTTTAAAACATTTTTATAGACTGGATAATTAAGAGCTGAACATAGATACCTTTCTATTGTTAAAACAGTATGTTGCTGTCTATAGTCTTTTTGTTATTGTTGTTGTTGGGTTTTAGTCTCATAAACTGATACCACATTTCTTATTTTATTCATGTCATAGATATTCAGCCCATATAGTATGAATACTTCATTGGGTTTCAAATCCTCAGATTTTAGCTTTCCAGGGGAAGGTCAATCTAGAAAGAGCTTTTAGTACATCTTATCAATAAAGTGTTACTTTCATTTTGTAAATGAACCAGTATGTCATAAGAAACTGTATGAAGTATCAAATTGTGTCGTAAGAAACTGTATGAAGTATCAAATTGTGTCGTAAGAAACTGTATGAAGTATCAAATTGTGTCGTAAGAAACTGTATGAAGTATCAAATTGTTGTCAACTATAAACATTTTTTACCATAGCTAAATTGAAGACTCCTCCTACAGGTCCTACTTTCTGAGTCTCCTCCATCAGTTTCCTACATCCTTCCTCTGTCGTTACATTTCTAGACGACACCATTAAATTGATGTTCCTTTCTCTTAGAAGCCTGAGTTTTCTTTCCTGGTACCCTGTTGTTATACCAGACCTTGATGTCAGAACCAGTTTTGTGGCTCCTTCATTTACAAGCCACTCAGCTAATTCTAGACCAAATCCACCGAGACCTCCGACCAAGATGTAGGACTTGTCTGGTGAACAAAGTTTGGGTTCTGTTAATATCTTAATGTCTTCTGAGTTGTCCTCTCTTATCTAAAATTGAAATCATCAGTTCATTTTCAAATAATTTTGTGGATAAATAAAGTAACTGTCTTCCAAAATATGTTTATTAGACTCAGGATGGTTAAGAACAGGACATGCAGAAAAGACATCTGTCTTTTTTTAAAGAACGCTTTATGCTTTCTAGATGTCTTTGGTTATTTTGTCTGCAAAATGGTCTTCACACACCAACTTGCTTGCTATGAATGCAACTATTTGCTGTTAGTTTAAGGTTGTACAACCATTCTTTCTTTTTTTTGTGGGATGGGGAAAACAAGGTAGACTTTTGTCATAACCTGGTTGCAGAGAACAACCATACGCTTGATAAGTCATGTTAAAACAGAATAACCGTCTACGGTAATCCGCAATTGATGATGGGAGTAATTAACATGTGTTCTCTAAATTCTCTATTCCTATTGTACTTTGTGGTTTATAGATATCACGGGACTTTTTAAATCCAACATGACAACAAGATGGCTATATGTCTAGAACCGATAGTGAATTTTACAGCTAAAATAATACAGCATGCAAACCAAGAGTTTTAATGCCTTGCCTGCCATACTTATTTGGTTGTTTGCTCAGACTTTAACAGTCAGTTTACTATACACAAAGATTTGATTGGTCAATAAATATCAAAATTGTTTCCAATATAATATCCATTGTCCAATTAACTCTTTTTTATATAGTAAACAAACTGTTACTTCACCCCTCCATTGAATTTTGGTGTCAATCTTAATTACAATGCATGAGCAAACAACCAAACAAAGTTGGAAAGCAAGGCATTTAAACTCTTGGTTTACATTCATTATTATTTTAACTGTAAATAGAAAATATAAGTTTTTTTATTGCTGAATATGTCTTTTTTTATGACTAAAGAACAAAATATGAATTTTTCATTTTTTTGCAGAGTTTCCCTTTCAGGTACTTTTTTTTTGTTAAACTAATAAGAGAAATAGAAATTAACCGAAATTTCAAAAAGAAATAAATTACAGAAATCACTAATAAATTTTACAATATTTATAGTATAACTAATCGCCGTATTTGAATATAAAAAAATACGACAACATGTGACCGAACAACGCATGGATTAAACGAGTGTGCAGCATGAGTTTAATCCAAAGCTGGGTTCGTTCACAAGTTGTCTTATTTTTGATATTCAAATACGGCGATTAGTTATACTTTTTGTTACATTGTCAAATGGCTTTTTTTATGAAATTAATGTAGAAAATGTAAGGATTTATATATTTTTCCTACGCATTTACCATTTGTTTTGATCCGACATTATCGATGTCTTGACAACGCCTATTGTTGTATGACGTCAGAGAGTGAAATAACCACGTTTATTTCACATGTGAAATTATCGGTTTTTATTTAACTGGGAACTCAATGTAATTATTTACTTTAACTACAGCTTATTTGAAAAAAAAAAAAAAAAATATTGGTCACCCATCAGAGTTGACAACAAACGGAAGTTTTTAACGACCTTGACTGGCTAAACAGCCCTTGCATGATCAGTGAGTTCCATGAGTTGTAAAAGTTATTTCAATTTAAATGCAGAAAAATTGAATAATTTGCACTAAAGGGAGATAATTTGGAGCTTTTTCAAGGATATAAACATTTTAAAAGTCATCTGGAGCCAAAAAAAAATGATTTTATGGGGTTAAATTTGTACCATATTATAACGTAACTAATAGTGTATTAAATAAAATTTGTTATAAAAAATAAAATGTTTAAATTTTTGCTGAAATTTTAATACCCACAAGCCTCCTTTAATGATAACAGTTTTGCTAATAGTTATCAAAAGTACCAGGATTATAATTTTATACGCCAGACGTGCTAAAACATTTCCAACAAAAAAATATAGTACACAATGAGCTTCTAGATTTTGTATAGTTGAGTTTGATAAGAGTTGATGTATTTCAATTTCACTGTTTAACAGTAGTTTACAAGTGTTTGCTGATTTAATAGAGAAAACTATTTCAAAGATGTCTCACCTGTATAAGTACAGATTTTAGATTATTTGGGTCCTGTATCTGTTGAAATGCTTTTTGGATCTCTGTATGTTTATAATAACTAAAGTAAAGATATCTTACCTGTATAAGTACAGACTTGAGATTATTTGGGTCCTGTATCTGTTGAAATGCTTTCTGGATCTCTGTATGTTTATAATAACTAAAGTAAAGATATCTTACCTGTATAAGTACAGATTTTAGATTATTTGGGTCCTGTATCTGTTGAAATGCTTTTTGGATCTCTGTATATTTATAATAACTAAAGTCCAGAGGATGTACTACTTTGTCCTTTATGCCTTGACCAATCAGATCCTTTATACCTGTTAATTCCTCTGGCATAAAATGATCTGTCCTGATGTGATAGTAAGTTATATTCTCATGTAAAATGTCCTTGTCTGAAATCAGGAAATATAAATCTTGAATTTTAATATTTGTATTTTTTGTATTGATATTTCTGAAAAGTATATGGTGTAGAGGTTTTTCAAGATAGTTTTAGGCAGCATGACATATTTTTACCTTCTTTCACATAGTTCAACTAAAACACTTGAAGATATTGACAAGAGTTCTGAGACAACAGACTGCACTTTCCCTGCACTGGATAAACATGTCGTAGAAAGAAAACATTGAAGTAAGTCATTTAATTTTTTCTCAAACCCCACATCTCTTTTTATTCATCGGAATGCAAATTTACATGATTATAATAAACAAGAGGAAACTAGCTTACCTATTAAACTATTATTAAAATCAGAACTCAAATCTAGGTATTTTCCTCCATCTTTTAAAGCACTTAAAACCAGTTGGTGTAAATTCCCTGATGTTGAAGTAAATACTGTATCTACTCCTATAAAGACAAGAAACTAAGCATTGGTAATCAACAAATAAAAAAGATGCCCTATTTGTACATTAGACACATGAGATATCAATCACAGTGACCTCCTCTCCTGCCCCATATTTTTTTATGAAAATTCTTGAGGAATGAAGGTTTGATAGCTATATCAACACAATTTTCCATACAATTAATATTGCCAAGGGACATAATTCTTTTAAAAATTGTTGATGGGCAAGGCTTTTTTTTTTAAATTGATCAGCCCTGATTTTAGAACTTGTCTGATATATTGCATATTATTAACCTGTAATTAAAATTTGACAACAATCTGGCAACAACTGTACACATGAGAGCACCTACAAAGCAATTTTCTATATTGAAATGTCTCTTAAATTATTGATCATCATTGATTTCAGAACTTGATGGGTTATCATTTTTTTTCTGATTTCCAGACTGACTTAAATAGTTTGCAAACTTCCAAACAAACCCAAATACAAAAAAATATGTATTTATTTCAGTTATATGATGCATCATACCATACCAGTTGAAAAGAATAAACTAGAGAAGTTAAAAACTATAGCTATTTGAACAAATCATGATTTGGCATGAGATAACAATTGGTTCCGTTTAATATAAGACAATCACAATACCTTTTCCTTTAGTTTGCCTTAGAATTTCTCCTTCAAACTGCTCACTCTTGTCTATAATGTGAATGTTCTGTAATGATGGGTATCTCAACTTCATGTAATGCTGACATTCTAAAGTACTAACTAAAGCAAATATCTGGCATCCCATAAAGGCAGTTATAGAAACAGCAGCTTGTCCTAGTGATGAGGAGGCATTGGCTATCAGGATGCTTGATCCCTTACTAATGTCTCCCTTCATGGTCAGAGCATAATAGGCCAAGCCAAATGCTGATGGTACTGTGGCTGCTTCACTTAGAGACCATTCTTCAGGAACATCAAAAAGACATTCCTTACTAACAATTGCATCTGTGGCCAATGCCTGGCAATGAAATGAAAAATAACATATGGTCAGTAATCTTGGTATGGAAAAAAAGAAGAAATGGCACAAATTGCAAACATACACAATCTTTATTAATATACATGGCCTAGTCCACCTATGTAAACCTTATAAAAAACAAATATTAAAGTGATGAACCTACAGTGCGAAAAAGGACTATAAACAGCAGCACAATAAGTATGATGAGCTCATGATACGCCTGTCAATAACTTATCAATGTTCACATCAGAAATTGTAAAAAAAGGTGATCAATTTATAATATTATATCACTTGAAATATCAAAAGGGAGCATCAATCATCTGATCTGATTAACGTGCACACATTCAAAAAGTACAAGATTAACTATTGACAATTCCAGTAGTAAAAGCCAACTTCAAGCTGTGCATTGTGTAAGCTAGTTTAAAGTAATTATGCCAGCGGGTTGCTACTATCTTTGTTCATTGGCACAAAAATTATAACTATACCTGTTCATCAATGACTCCCATTACTCTCCTTCCCTTGTCTGTTACTCCTGAAAACTCTGTCCCTAGATGAAATTTCTGGTCAGCAGGAATTCTGCCCATGGCAAACATCAAATCCTTGATACCAAGTGACACATAGTGCATCTTACAGACAACATCAGACTTTTGTGAACACACTTGTTTTATCTGATCCCTCCAATATAGACTGGACAAATCTCCTTTTCTAGCTATATCTATGAACCCATGTGACTTCTTTTCTAGTATCTGTCCTAAAATTAACACTGAGAAGTTAAAACTAACAAATAAACTATTAGATATACTGACTATCCTTCATATTTTCATTACAAGAAATAATCACTATCAATGCTAACACTGTTTGTCATCAGAAGAAACCAGAAAATCTAATAGCCACTTTCTCATTTCCTTTTAATTTATTTTGCACTTCATTTCTGAATTCACTAGAAATAAGTACTTTATTTGTCTACATAAATCTTGTTCTCAGAAAGACAAACCCCACACACACTACTTCATTATTTATTAAAAGTATAATTATCTTGGTTATCCTTCTTATTTTAGAAGAATATGGCCTCAAAGAGTTCTTGCTAAAAAGCAATTTGAGAAAAGCTCTCATGGTAACTTGTATTCAACAAGTACAGGAAACAATCAATCAGTATCACTATTTCTTCCAACATTCTCATGGCTAAAATATGCAATCAAAACCAAATTATGAAACTTGTAGTAAAATAAATACCACAACCTTTTGTGCTAAAATGCATGCTTGTCCACAAAGGGAGTATGTGTTGAAACAAAAATACTGTAAATTCAGAAATTATTGAGATTTTGTCATTTTACACTTAAATGCGATTATTTATTGATTAATTATTGTGATGATAACCCTGTCACATTTTTTTGGCAATAATTTCTGAATTTACAGTTGTTAAAAGGACTTCAACTGTTACAGGAACACATGTTTAAAACTAACTTAAAACTCTGAAACGCCCAACTGAGCATGCTCTAAAAACTTTAAATGAAGGGTCTAATAATTTTTATACAAGTTTGATAACAGTTCTTTACATCCAATTTATATTAAAGTGTTGAAAAACAGAAATTTCTTGTGCATGTTAATAGAGCATCAACAGATTTTTACCAGGTGATATAGGCAGATGTCTGAATGAGCCCCAAGATCCATCACGCAAAACATTCATAACCATATCATGTTTGACTAATTCCTCTGACAGAGGTCTATCTGAATCTGATGTATTCAAAATACACCTAAAAACCAAGTTATTGAAAATGTTATAATGATAACTAACATATTTTTAAAATGTAATATGGTTAATAGTTTTTGTGTTTCATTTTTTGCTCTAATGGTAAAGGTATGCAAGACTTAATATTCAGTGTGAAAGTAAATACCATAGTAATGTTATCTGGCAGGGATATTGTTTGCCTTAAATTAGTGGAGAATAAAGGCTTTTTCCCCTGGAAAAGAATCCCAATTTGAAAAAAAATGGCTTAAAATTATTCCCAAAAAGACATATTTTTTCCAAACAGTGCTGTCTCAGTAGAAATTGTGCATGAATGCAAACTGAAAAACACTCATTTTAACATTTTTCATGCCTAAAATGACTATATTTGCAGATTTGAGGGTCTATTTATGTATCATCGCTGACAAAATGACGTCTTATTTTAAAGCAGGGTTTGACTCTTGAAAATGCCTCTGTAAATTGAAGTTTTAGTCAAATTCATGGTTAATTTTAAATTTCCCAATTTGATGAAAAAGACCCATACTTTCCCAATAAAAAAGGGTAGAGGTAGTTTTGAAAAAAGCAAACAATATCATTGTCTGGACAAATTCATTTTCTAAAATCACTCTTTATCCAGTATGCATTGTGTTTATGTATTTCTTTGCTCAGTCATTATATTTCAGACTGTCCATCATAGTTATTGTAATATATTGTAATATACCTTATTCTTTCCCCTCCAGGTTCTTTTCTCAAGCAGTTAACCATACCAACAATGCCATTATTATTGTCCTTGGTCAATAACCACAAGTTATCTCCCTTAGGCTTTTCAACAACCTCAAGTAACTTCTTTTTCAAGTCTTCTACAGATTTTGTGATGTCTAGGTCTACATTCAATACAGTTTGAGATTTCAGTACATTTGGTGGTTTCTTACGAAGAAGAAAGATTGTATTCAGCAAGCCATCTGATTTTTGAGATACAACTTGAAAGTTTTCCTTCTCGAACATCTCCAACCATTTTTCTTCATTACAATAACAGGCAATAGATCTGGTCTCTGCAGTCACTGGAAGTTCTGTCAACAGACCCATGACAGCCAAGTGCAAGTGGGTATTATGTGTTATTTCATGTACCAGTAAAAACCCATCATCATCTAACACTTTGTTAATATTCTTTAAGGATTTCTGAACATTGCTTTGTCTATGTAAAAAGTTGTGAGCAATGACCAGTCTGATTCCACTCAAGTTTTCTGGAGGAATTTCATTGACATCCCATAATATCTGTCTTATACCTAATGTCTTATTGTCAGATTCTTTCAAAGTAACTTTTGTGTAATCAATGTAAGTCATGGGTTGGCTATTCAAATGTTCGAAAACTAATTTTGTAATACTATCTGCTGGTGATTCCAACTCCAGTACTTTCATGGTGCTCACTGTACTATTTTCAATTACAAGGTCAAGGCATGGTTTCAGTGACCTTGATTTTATAAGGTTTGACAGAAGTCTATCTTTTACAAGCCCTGACTTGTATGCTTCCAGCACTCTCTTGATATTTTGTACAAAGTTATCTGCTGACATACTGAAAAGTTTATTCAGGACTATAAATAACTCATTGTTTGGTATTTTCCAAAACCTTTCCACATTTTCAATGAATCGAACAGGTTTTAGGGATTTAGAGACTTGCTTCAGCATGTTAAAATTTGGAAAGTCCAATCCCTCCATACCCATCATTCTCAGAATACCATTAGCTGCAATGGAAGAACACTTTGAACAGTATTCCTTCAGATCTTCTGGAGACAGGTCTTTTCCTCCTACTTCCATGTATGGTATGAACACACTTTCTTCAAGTGTTACTGTTTGTTGGTTTTGCTTCCTTGGTGCTGATGTCAGCTGAAGTCCATACATTTCTACACTCCCAGCTGTGGTTGTATCAGAGTACTTGTCAAGATAAACTGGAATAGCTAAAAAAAAATAATCAATGATACATTTTTTTCAACTGATCAGTTTGAACGTACCTTTTAATTTGCCTTTATTAGGACAGTCTATTTGAAGACATATAAAATTGTATGTACTAAAGGATGATTGTGTTTAATCATTATACTGATTTCTAATCGGATGAAAGAACGAACAGATGGACTAATGTACAGAACGGAAAACATAATTCTGATAAATGAGGCATAAAGATATTTAAACAACTTCATTCTTTTCTTTACCTTTAATACACAAATCTTGAAAGAAAATCAATAAGGTCGAAATATAATTATCAAAGATGAAATTGACAATATATTTCTGACGTTGTTGATCATCTTGTGAATATTACTTTTACTGTTAAGTCTGTTTTTGCGCGATATTCATTTGACCTGGCTCTGTACTTCACCTCAGTTTGCTATGGTAAAATGTTTGTATTCTTGCACTTATAGGTTTTATTGTAATGTTATTTTACTTTTTTCCCCCTTGTATTTACTTACTCAGTGGATCATTCCCCTTCATAGAAGACACATGGGTTTCTGGATCTATTTTTAGTGACTTGATTCCAGTGGGCAGGATGAGGTCAGATCCTGGTCTAGTCAACAGGTTCATTTGCATCATAGTGTCAAGGAAGGTTATCCAATTATTATTCCACAATAAATCTCCGACATTTCCTAGAAACAGAATCAAATTTATATCATACAAGGAATTCAACTGCTGATAAAGTAAATTGCAATGTTGAATGTTCATAATATCTTTAATTTCAAGTTCTACTCGGTTAACTTTAGCTATTGCAGAGTGCCAAATAAATAAAATTTTCGGGAATAGATTATTTTTTTAAAACTTAACTTTGATACCTCAATTAGTTTAAATGTAGAGATGGAAACATTCATGATTCAAAAAAACAATTCATTTTTATAGATAAAAAAAAAGACTGATCATACACACAATCTGCCTCCAATCATTTGTTAGAGAACATCTAATGTATACACACAATCTGCCTCCAATCATTTGTTAGAGAACATCTAATGTAACTATACTGAGTGCCAATGAAAACGCAACACTTGGTTTTTCAAAAAAAAAAATATATTAGAAATGATAATCTTTCAAAATGAATTGCTCTTGAAAATTACCAATTCTAACAATAGATCGATATTAAACAAAAATGTTTCATTGTCATCTTTCAGACGCTATAGGTAAACGAAACATCCAATGTTGAATCATCAACTCACAGTCCTAACAAAACATGTTACAACCCCGTTGTGCAGCGCAATCTTGACAGCGCCGTGAAATTAACCATCCCGGACGTTTAATGTGATCTCAAGGAATGTTGTTCCACTTGTCCCGCATATCAAACTCAAGCTGACTTTATGATATTGGTGGTGTTTTTCATCGTCTAAACCATGTCCAATCTGATGCAATTTTTTTTCGATCGGACCAAAAACGGACGAAACACATGACTTTTGGCCAAGATGGGTGCCAAATGTCTATGTTACCGCCACTGACGTTTTTTGGTACACAATGAATGATTTTTGGTCTATAGAATTAGATTTTTACGCCTTATGGCCGTTTAGATGTCACTAAGGAAAGACTTTGGTGTTCTTAAACAATTTCTGCGCAAATGGTGCTTTACTGAAATTGCTCCAAAGGATCTACCGTGACCACCATTGAACTCTTGTGACCTTTGTACACCCATCAAGGTCAATATCGAATATGTTTAAGACCAAATGTATCGGTCTGGCTAAGCGTTTTTTGCTTTTTGGACCCCGGGATGTCACTAATCATTTAAAGATCCATTTTGGTTTAATTTGTGGATGATTTCGGTTATTGTAGAGGCTACAACTTCAGTCTTCTTGTAATTGTATGCAGTGAAAGGCTTCATTGGATCAAGCCCAAACTGCATGTCGCTGGTTGTCAGAAAGTCCTGGCATTTCCTCAAATGTTTATTGCAGTTTCCTTACAATAAAGGCGGGAAAATTCATAACATTAGCCAAGCTTTAAATGACACAAGAGTGCACACACTGAAATGTCTCGCCTTCTTTAATAATCATTGATATTATGTTGATAGTCCTAATAATAAAGGTTTATTACAACTGTCACATAAACTTAACATAAACCAAGAAAACTAAACATTGACCTTTGAACCATGAAAATGAGGTCAAGGTCAGATGAACTATGCCAGGTAGGCATGTACAGCTAACAATTCTTCATTACAACAAATAAAATTGACTTATTGCTTATACTTTAAGAAAACAGATCAAAACACAAAAGCTTAACACTGAGCAATGAACCATAAAAAATGAGGTCAAGGTCAAATAAAACCTGTGTGACTGACATGTAGATCATGAAATATTTCTATACACCAAATATAGTTGACCTATTGTATATAGTATTAGAAAAAAAAGCCAAAACTCAAAAACTTAACTTTGACCACTGAACCATGAAAATGAGGTCAAGGTCATATGACACCTGTCAGATAGACTTGTACACCTTACAACCATTCCATACACAAAATATAGAAGACCTATTGCATACAGTATAAGAAAAACAGACCAAAACACAAAAACTTAACTATAACCACTGAACCATGACAGTTGGACATGTACACCTTACAGTGCTTCCATACACCGAATAAACTAGACCTATTGCTTATAGTATCTCAGATATGGACTTGACCACCAAAACTTAACCTTGTTCACTGATCCATGAAATGAGGTCGAGGTCAAGTGAAAACTGTCTGACAGGCAAGAGGACCTTGCAAGGTACGCACCTACCAAATATAGTTATCCAATTACTTATAATAAGAGAGAATTTAACATAACAAAAAATCTTAACTTTTTTTTCAAGTAGTCACTAAACCATGAAGATGAGGTCAAGGACGTTGGACATGTGACTGACGGAAACTTCGTAACATGAGGCATCCATATACATACAAGGTATGAAGCATCCAGGTCCCCCACCTTCTAAAATATAAAGCTTTTAAGAAGTGAGCTAACACTGCCGCCGGATCACTATCCCTATGTCGAGCTTTCTGCGACAAAAGTCGCAGGCTCGACAAAAATCATGAAAATGGTGTGTATGTTGAAAAGCGGTGAACTCGGTTTATGTCCGTTCAAAATAACCCTTACTTCACATTAGTTCCAAAAATCACTCAACCGTAAAGTTGTCGTCAATTGTCTTAAAAGTCATTTTAAACCATGTGTACAAAGTTCTGATATAAATAAAATAAAAATTATAATTTTTTTTTGAAAAACAAAAGTGTTGCGTTTTCATTGGCACTCAGTATATATTTGTTACCCCTGTTTACAGCTTTGAAAATGCCTCTAAAATCTCCTTCATATTCATAACCTCGCAACCTCAATTCTTTGTAGATGTCTGAAGGCAGCATTTCTTTCTCTTTCTTTTTACGAGGGCTTGTGGGAGGCAGAACTCCATCCCTGCTGTAACTACATATAGGTTCAGAAGGAGAATAGATTGTTCCACTGGCAACCAGTCCATCTCCTTCACAAATCTCAAACTCTCTTAAATCTGGTATCAAGTTGACTTCAAAGTTCAAACTACCTGATAATTGTAAACAAACCCCACATAAACAACAGTATATAAGCATTCTAAAACTACATTTAACTGAATACAGTCCGAGATATTTCATGTGTGTATTTGTTTTTTATAGTAGATGTAAATGTTGAATGAATGAATGAATGAATATTTTATTTGCGAAAGCATAAATAACATGCTATGGCAATACACAAACCAGTATATACAATATGAAAGTAAAATTGCAATACTTATATTGTGTAAACTACATAACAAATATCATTGACATCTTTTATCTGTTCAACCAGACAATACAAACACAAAGCCTTACATGGCTTTTAATCCAAAAAGAATCGTCAAATCTCTGCAGAGTGTATTATTATAAAATTAAGTACAAGGATATTTATACAATTGCCTCGACTGATATATGCAAATTTCAGACTTTTTTCAGTTGCTGCACTTGCAGGATTTAAAACTTTCACAATGTATTATATTCAACAAACCTTTAGAGGGTATCAATGTAGCTCTGTGTATTTTAATATTTTCTAATATGACTGGCAAGCGGTTGAAGATTTTCCCATGAAATTTTGCCAATGCCCTCCATGCTAGGACAATGTAACCAGCAGCAGGGAACAGGACTCGCCCATCAATCTTGTGACCAACTAAAAATTTATCTTTTGTATTTTTTGAGGCATCAATTTCAAACCTTGACTCGGCCTGTCTGTCTGAACTTCCACTGAGGAACTGGTCATTTTCTGGAACGTACCAAGACTTTGTATGATCCCATTTGACAGCAGGAGCTATCATTGGTGTTCCCCTTGGCACAGGATGTTCAATTGGAGGGAAAATTCCAAGTGGATTGAAATCTACTCCCTGAATGTAACATCTGTAAACGACAATTATTGCAATTAGCAATAATTCAAAAATATTTAGGAAGTTAATCGTACTAATTATATAAAAGTGAGGTAATGTGTTCAATCAAACCAGACTCCTTGATTGGTATGTGCTATTTTTCAAATATTAAGAGCAAACACTATTCAGCTGGTAGTCAGAATAATGTGTGTCGTAGGTTGATATGACTTCATGTTAACTGTTACTTTTAGAACTTAAACATTAAAAATCCAGCTCTGCATGTTAGTCTAGTACAAAGTAGGGTTCATAATCATATCTCATATTCTCATCTTGACATGAAGGTAATATTTGCCACGTGACATTTATTACTGCGAACAAACAAAACAATATATTCAACCAAAAGACTTATTTAATGTATTTATCACATATAATTTGTTTGTACTGATAATCCTTCATTTAAAAACTTACTTTCCCAAATTTGAGAAGAAGAAGTCAGGATTACATGGATGTTCCCTCTTCATTAGACTTGTCATTGAACAAGTAGAATCTAATGATCTCTTTAAAACAGCCTGTAACAGACCATGTGGTGCAATCTCTATAACCATAGCGTTTGATGGAATATGTTTTAAAGCTTCCTGAAAAAGCACTGGACTGACTAAGTTGTTTACAAGATAATCTGCTGATGCCATTTTAGCCAGGTCAGTGTTCCATCTTGCTTCTGGGATTGATGAGCTGATCCATTTGCTTGTTCTTGGTTTTGGTTTTAAAACCTGCACAAAAAGTTCATAACTCTTTTTTAAATATGTTCTAAAATTCTATTCTAAATTTATGAATGTCAGAATCTCTAAAAGATATATTCTGTGAATAGGTGATAAACTTTTAGAAAGAATATGTATCCATAGAATTCCTCTTTCAGACTGACAGAAATATGAAATCTGAGTAGAATACTAATTTGGCAAACCTTTTTTAAAGTTCACTTCATAATGATTAGTTTCAATTTGATGTGACCACAAACTTCCTTATACTTAAATTTCTAAATTAGTAAGGGACAGATGGATGCACAGCATAGCTTGCCATGGTGGTCTGGGTTTAGCTCATTGATGAAGAGTGTATGGTGTCCTATAGTTGCTAAGCTTCTTCATCATTTGGTCTCTGGTGGAAAGTTGGCAATCATACCACATTTTCATATTTTTATAAGAAAAGAATTGGTCTAGTTTGTTTCTATCTTAGATCATATACAGGAATGTGCAGTCGGACAGCATCTTCTAAAACAGCTGGGGACCTAATTAGAACCTTACTTCATCAATTATTACAACAGTATAACTATAATTACACATCACAACAGATTTAAACTTTTCTGTGTACCTTCAATACTTTTTCCAATATCATGGACTCCAGGTTTATAACTTCAAATCAATGGTAAAAGTCGTCCAAGTCATAAAAGTATGTTCACATATAACATGTTAGTGTAAGCTGGCACTTTTTCTATAACCAAACTGATGCATATGATATAATGTTTTTCATTCCAAGATATTTGAGCCCAGACTTACCTTTGACATTTCCTCTTTTAACCTTGGTGCTACTTTCTGCATAATACCAGAATGAAAAGCCACTCCAGCACTGTTGACTTCTTTGGCAAAAATCTGTTGCTCCTTTAGTTCCTTTACAAACTTTGAAACTTTTTCTAGTGGACCAGATATTGTAACTGTCCCTTTAGCATTATGACAAGCAGGTATTACACCTTCTGGACACTTCTTTTTGGCTTCTTCCCATGTCATACCTGTAATGGAAAGTGTTCTTAATTAAATTTTCACAGGAAAATTAGCAACTCGTTTTTTGGTCAGTCAGAGCTCTTATACACTAGCCATTTCAAAATATTTTTTTCCACAGTAAACCTGCTACATTTTAAAGTAAATTTGCTTTGACCTTGAAAATAAAATTGCCGACTGTTATTTTTATTTATTATACTTCACGTTAAAATGCCATATTTTGATTGGCTAAGACGAGGGTGTCAATTTACTCTATCACATGGCTGAGCAGGTGACAATTTTTTTTAATGTTACCCTCTCGTCTAGACCAATCAGAAATCGATAATTCATAGAACAATGAATTGAATTTACATCAAGGAATTACATACAATGCTTAAGTTCTACGTTTTCAGCTCAGGTTTTATTATCGACTGTTAAAATAAATAAAATAAAACATCTTGCTTGACTTTTTTTTCTTTTCTAATGACCGTAACGTTGTTATGAACGTGACTTCATACAAAATATTTTAAAATAAAAGTAATCTGTAAAAGCCAATAATGACAGGACATTCAGTATAATAAATTAAATAACACATAGCTGAGAGGGTGATAGAGCAGATTGGAACCCCTCGAAAAGGCATTGTCAACCTTGGCTTCGCTGCGGTTGACAATGTTTTCTCGGGGTACCGATCTGCTCTATCACCCTCTCAGCTATGTGTTATTTATATAATGTCTTAGTACCTATCAATTGTATTTATATTACCCCAAAATAATAGGAATCATAACAAAAATCTTATCTTAGGGGTCAAATTCATTGGTTTATCATAATGGTATGCAAAACATAGTATTATGGTAAAACATCTAAATTTTACTTGCAAAACATTAATCATTTTACCTAAAGGTCAAATTAAAATGGTATATCATCACAAGTCTACACCAAAAGTGATCAATGAGATAAATGCACTATTATTTTTCAATTCTAACAATGTAACATTCAAAATTTGGCAAAAAAATATGACCCATTTACTGAAACTTGACCTTTAAACCTAAGTAATATGACATTTTTATCTACTACTCCACTAATGGAGACCTACCCACAGCTGCCATGCCCCCTGGTGGTAGATTAGCCTCAGCGATACAATAACCTCTCCAGTAAGCTGCCAGGACTGTCTCTTCTGCTGTCTGACATCCATCAGCATATCCACAGCCCAGCTCTCCAACTGAGTGTCCAACAACACCATCAGGTTTAATGTTCATACTAAACAACATATCAACTAATGCTACCTAAAACAAGATGCACTGTGACAATTCGCTATCTATAATATACATTATGTATGTGAATCAATCATGATATCAAAAAGATATCACTTGATGTTGCAGCAAAAAATCATATAAAAAATGTAAAGCAAAGACAAATGTTTATCAGTTTACCTCCTCATATTTCCTTTCTCCACTCCAAAATATGGGGCGAGCGAGCGATTTGAAAATTTTAATAAAAAAATATTTAATTTGCAAATTTTTGAGGCGAAGCTTGAAAAGTAAAGGCAAGCAATTTTGTTTTGTTTTTGTAAACATTAAAAAGTAAATTTTGACCATATTAAAACTTGATTTATCACTTGTACGTTGACATTTCTTTAATTTCTGATGTATTTTTTCCCTGCTCACCAAGAAATAGTTAAATCTGCTCTATGTGTGTGTGACTGACAATGAGACAATTCTCCATTCAAGTCATAATCAGTTTGGGGGCAACCCCTTAATGTTATAAATATCCCTTTTACATATTTCATGAGTGATCAATATAAGTAATAATATATTTGTATGTATGAAAGAGCTCATATTTTCTCAAAGAACTATTTATCCATCTGGTATTAAATGGTCGAAACATGTCCAAGAATTTTGTAATATTCCTGGACTTTAACCATGTTAACACATTTACATTTTGTATAGAAGAACTATACAAATCCTTGGTATTTATATTTTCTTTTCTACATCAATAAAATGACCCCTTATCTGGGTTGTTCTCAACCTGATTTAACAAACACAGGTCAAAATACGGCCTTTTACACAGAGCTTTGATACAGACCAAACAGCAAGCTATAAAGGACCCCAAACTTATTAGTGTACACAATTCGAACAGGAAAACCAACGGTCTAATTTATATATATATCCATACAGGAAAATACCAAATTATGAACAACATCAACAAACGATTACTGCTGAACGACAGGCCCCTGAATCAATCAGGACAGGTGCATAAACATGCTACAGATAGTTTTGTTTAGCCAGCATACAATATAATTGCAGTTGAAGGCAAATCATTCAGAAGTTCTTGAACTTCTTATTACTTTATTCTAACAGCGAACATGTTTAGATAGGGAATATAAGTAAGGGGGAAAGAAACCGATCGTTTGTTCTTTACAGGTATTTCCGCGCTGTTATAAATTTATATCGGAGCACTCCCTCTTTGGATAAATAGGTTTCATGCTGAAACAAATATTCTCACAAATATTTACAACTTGTGATGGGGTGATTTTATGTTTAAATTCGTTATATACAGGTTAGACTGTGATTTTAAAACAAATGTTGATATCTTTTTATAATATTTATAAAAACAACGGTGTGGGAAATGGACATGATTACATTTCTGGATGCGGGAAGCGGGAATATAAACTAGAGGCTCTAAAGAGCCTGTGTCGCTCACCTTGGTCTATGTGAATATTAAACAAAGGAAGCAGATTGAAAATTGACTACAAAGGTCAATAACTCCTACAGGGGTCAATTGACCATTTCGTTCATGTTGACATATTTGTAGATCTTACTTTGCTGAAAATTATTGCTGTTTATAGTTTACCTATATCTATAATAATATTCAATATAATAACCAAAAACAGCAAAATGTCCTTAAAAAACTGCATTTTACCCCTATGTTCTATTTTTAGCCGTGGCGGCCATCTTGGTTTGATGGCCAGGTCACCGGACACATTTTTTAAACAAGAAACCCCAAAGATGATTGTGGCCAAGTTTGGATCAATTTGGCACAGCAGTTTCAGAGAAGAAGATTTAAGTAAAAGAAATAGAAAATTTACGAAAAATGGTTAAAAATTGACTTTAAAGGGCAATAACTCCTAAAGAGGTCAACTGACCATTTTGGTCATGTTGACTTATTTGTAAATCTGACCTTGCTGAACATTATTGCTGTTTACAGTTTACCTATATCTATAATAATATTCAATATAATAACCAAAAACAGCAAAATTTCCTTAAAATTACCAATTCAGGGGCTGCAACCCAAAAACAGATTGTCCAATTCATCTGCAAATTTCAGGGCAGATAGATCTTCACCTGATTAACAATTTTAACCAACGTCAGATTTGCTCTAAATGCTTTGGTTTTTGAGTTATAAGCCAAAAACTGCATTTTACCCCTATGCTCTATTTATAGCCATGGCGGTCATCTTGGTTAGTTGGCGGGGTCACCGGACACAATTTTTAAACTAGATACCCCAATGATGATTGTGGCCAAGTTTCAAATAATTTGGCCAAGCAGTTTCAGAGGAGAAGATTTTTCTAAAAGATTACTAAGATTTATGAAAAATGGTTAAAAATTGACTATAAAGGGCAATAACTCCTAAAGTGGTCAACTGATCATTTTGGTCATGTTGACTTATTTGTAGATCTTACTTTGCTGAACATTATTGCTTTTTACAGTTTATCTCTATCTAAAATAATATTCAAGATAATAACCAAAAACAACAAAATTTCCTTAAAATTACCAATTCAGGGGCAGCAACCAAACAACGGAATGTCAGATTCATCTGAAAATTTCAGAGCAGATAGATCTTAACCTGATTAACAATATTACCCCATGTCAGATTTGCCCTAAATGCTTTGGTTTTTGAGTTATAAGCCAAAAACTGCATTTTACCCCTATGTTCTATTTATAGCCATGGCGGCCATCTTGGTTAGTTGGCTGGGTCACCGGACACAATTTTTAAACTAGATACCCCAATGATGATTGTGGCCAAGTTTGATTAAATTTGGCCTAGTAGTTTCAGAGGAGAAGATTTTTGTAAAAGTTAACGCAGGACGACGACGACGGACGCCAAGTGATGAGAAAAGCTCACTTGGCCCTGTGGGCCAGGTGAGCTAAAAAAATAAAAAAAATCTGATTTGAAAAAAATAGGTGCGGGAGGGTCCGTCGAACAAGGAATCAAATTGTTGTGGCCTAAAGTGTGAACACTAACCTGTATAGCAGCAATTGCTATAAAAGAATTAGTGACTGAATCAAATACATTGACATCTCCTTCCATTATCATATCATATAAGCTGATACCATGTGGTCTGAGGGCACGGTCACATTTCATTATGGAAGTTCTGAACATGTTTATCTGCATCATCTGTCTGCCCATCTTAGGCCATTGTGTCCCCATGCCAGAGAAAATGAACCATAATGGACGTTGGCTCTCTATTTCTATTTTCTGTAAATCATAAATCATTAACTACATTATAAAACATTCATGCAGTTCATTTCAATTCAAAATCATAATTTTTAAAGACCCATCTAAATCCATGTCATGTGCAAGTAGAAAGAAAATACTTTTCATCAAAATTTCTGCATATGTTGACACAATTCCATTTCGTGCCTGTACCAAGACAGACTATCTGGACCATGTTATGTTGATTGCACTTTGTTTATGTTTGTACTATTATTTTCCTAAAGACAGTTCAAAGAAAAAAATTATAAAACACTTTTTCAAAATCATCCCAGACTTTTAGGCTATAGTTTTTGAAAATAAACACTATGGCATCTTGATCTAGTTTTTCATAGATCTTTTTACTTACTTGAATTTCCTGCATATGATTCTTTCCATTCAAGACAACATAACCTCTGTATGGCAACTGTTTATTCCAAGGGCCACTGGTTTCATTTAACAGATAATGTAAGTAAGAATCTTTATGATGCGACTTCATCAGATAAAATATTGACTCTAAACCTTGCTTTGTTCTTGCAGAGTAAATGCAAAGTCTTTTCTTTTCATTAGCAAAATGATATTTTTTGTCTTTGTCATATGATTTCAGTATTGTATGAACGTTCACACCCCCAAGTCCAAATGAGTTCACAGCACAATATTCACCATTAAGCCTTGTTCTTTCACTGACAACTTTAATCTGTTCATTCTGAATATTTGGCCAATTGAAATGAAGATTTGGTGGAATAATACCATCTTCCATGGCTATTATAATTTTTGAAACGGCAGCCAGTCCTGAGGTAGCTTCAGTGTGACCTATATTTGACTTAACTGACCCAATAAGTAATGGTTTACTTTTATTTTTACAGATAACATCAGAAATAGCATTCAATTCTATTGTGTCTGACATCTTTGTACAACTACTGCCTATCTCCATGTAAGAAATGTGTGAGGCATCTAAACGAGCTTCTCTGTAGGTCTCTTGTAAAAACTGTCTTTCTTCTTCAAAGTTGGGAAAGTTAAAATCTTAAATAAAATAAATAGGAAAACATAAAATATAAATGTACAGTAAAATAAACAATAGGTTTTGACAAGTATGCTAAGGAGTTAAAAGTTCAAAAAAGAAAAAAAAAGAAACTGTTGCACATTCAGAAACCATTGCTGCCATTTGTTCCACATGATCATAACAGATGAGAAATCCTCATTGACAACCTAACAGAATCTGTTTTATAAATCCAGAAATAATTTATTTAAGGAAAGTTATTATTTTTCCTATCAGGCACTGTGAACGTCAACCTTTTGACTCGACCCATTCCCTTTGTCTTCACTCTGCGAAAGTTTTATCTAAATCATGTAAGGGAAAATCTAACAATTTAATGTTTTAATTCAAAATCCATTTTATCAAGACACACCAACAGATTGAATGATAGTCAGACTAAGAGAATATAAATATTTCAGATTTTTATTCAGAAAACCTAAAATGAAGAACATAACTTCCAAAAAAATATTGTCAAGTCAAAAACAAGGTATAGGATAGTCAACTGCACATGATGACAAGCAATCCAACCAAGCATAAAATCTTTCAGCCAAATGTTCTGAGGGAATTTCCATATACAAGTTGTCGTTGTGCTTAGTGTTTATACCTCTGCATGTAGCATTTTAAACTGGTAAATTTTTTACCATTATACTCACTGTTATTTTCAGTAGTAAATGTTGCTGATTTTGAGTGAATAACTGTGCAGTAAACTCTTTTTGCTTTGGCTTTTTTTTGTAAACACATCACAACAATTCCTTCGCTTCTACCAAAACCTTCTCCTGAAATTCATAAGAGTGTTATCATTAATTTTGCTGTATAATCATAACTTTTACCATTAATTTATCTAATTTTCTGTTTATTTCATCAAATTATTTTATTTCAACAAATAAAAAATAAAAAAATGAATTGAAATGAAATGGGAGATTGTGTTGAAAGAGACAACAACCCGACCAAAGAGCAGAAAACAGCCGAAGGCCACCAATGGGTTAACATAGTGAGAAAATCCTGCACACTGAGGCTTGCTAAAAGTGACAACACAACCTCATAAGTAAAGGAACATTCAAGCTATGTTTAATTTCATTCAAAAGCCCCCCACTGGCAGCCATCTTGGATGACGGATCGGCTACAAAGTAACAACACTTGGTCAGCACCTCATAAGGAACATTCATGCCATGATTGGTTTTATTCCATTCAGTGGTTCTCTAAAAGAAGTCATTTGTATGCATTTCCCATAGGGTGCTATTTTAGACTAAGTCCCCTGCTGGTGGCAATCTTGGATGATGGATCAGCTACAAAGTAACAACACTTGGTCAGCACCTCATAAGGAACATTCATGCCATGTTTGGTTTCATTCCATTCAGTGGTTCTCTAAAATCAGTCATTTGTATGCATTTCCCATAGGGTCCTATGTTAAACTAAGTCCCCCGCAGGCGGCCATCTTGGATAATGGATCAGCTACAAAGTAACAACACTTGGTCAGCACCTCATAAGGAACATTCATGCTATGTTTGGTTTTATTCCATTCAGTGGTTCTCTAAAAGAAGTCATTTGTATGCATTTCCCATAGGGTCCTATGTTAAACTAAGTATTCTGCTGGTGGCCATCTTGGATGATGGATCGGCTACAAAGTAACAACACTTGGTCAGCACCACATTAGGAACATTCATGCCATGTTTGATTTCATTCCATTCAGTGGTTCTCTAAAAGAAGTCATTTGTATGCATTTCCCATAGGGTCCTATGTTAAACTAAGTCCCCCGCTTGCAGCAATCTTGGATAATGGATCTGCTACAAAGTAACAACACTTGGTCAGCACCACATTAGGAACATTCATGCCATGTTTGGTTTTATTCCATTCAGTGGTTCTCTAAAAGAAGTCATTTGTATGCATTTCCCATAGGGTCCTATGTTAAACTAAGTCCCCCACTGGCGGCCATCTTGGATAATGGATCGGCTACAAAGTAACAACACTTGGTCAGCACCACATTAGGAACATTCATGCCATGTTTGATTTCATTCCATTCAGTGGTTCTCTAAAATAAGTCATTTGTATGTTTTTCCCATAGGATCCTATGTTAAACTAAGTCCCAAGCTGGTGGCCATCTTGGATGATGGATCGGCTACAAAGTAACAACACTTGGTCAGCACCTCATAAGGAACATTCATGCCATGTTTGGTTTCATTCCACTCAGTGGTTCTCTAGAAGAAGTTCAAAATGTAAAAAGTTAATGACGACAACGTATGACGGACGCCAAGTGTTGGGCCAGGTGAGCTAAAAATGAGTACAAGTTCAGTGAAAATGAACGTCATACTGAACTCAGAAATATATAAATGTCTGCTAAATGATCTTGCTTTGGACAGTAATCATACATAAAGGCCTCAAATCATTTTCTTTACATTATTTACTTTTAAGTTTACGTGCATTACTGTATTCACTATACTGAATTATTTTTTCAACAGACACCAAAAACATATTGTTATAAATGGGTATTGATAATAATCTTAAAGAAACAACACATTTTATATTTCTAAATTTTATTGGGATCAATATCTGAAAACCTGAAAATAATGGTCTTAGATGATTTTCATACACTAAGACAACTTTGGCAATCTCAATTTGGGGAGATCAAATTGCATATTTTTATAATTAGCACCAACTTTATCAGATAACATAACATTTAACATAATGTCTATCAACTTATCAAGTTGACATAGCGGTAAAATTCAACTGTCAGTGAACAGGCACTTTGATCACGATTTTCACGGGTCTACATTAAATTCACACTTTCAGGGGATAATGGGTTTATAAAACATGTTTGTCGTTACCTATTCATTCAGTCTCAGTGTTATTTGACACATCTTTTGGGTAGTTTTCCCTTAAATTCCATCGTGGCGAGTGCTTGTTTACGTATATTGGAAGTTGCCATTCCAACGAATGGTATCTCCGGGTAACGGTTCTTCTTTATAAAGTTATAATAATACATAAAAGTATTGTTAAGATATGATTAAATTACTTGCTGGCCTTCCTTTTACTGTGTAGGATATTTAATAATAGGATATAATTACGTTAAGTACGTTTTTGTGAAGCGCCGTAATGGAACTATTTTGTGATTTCAATGACGTCATATAGTAACATAGGTGATAAGGCTAAGAGTATGGAATTTTAAGGTTTATATTTATTATGTCACTTATTTATTGGAATTAAAGGCAAACTTTCGCGATTTTATGTTTTTATAACGACATTTCGGTACATGAGCCAGAGTTTTCCTTAGTATTTCAAAGTTATAGTAGATTTTCAGTTCTGTGAGTCGCGGATGTATTTCACCGTCAAATATAAATACGGCATCGCACTAGCACTTTGGCATATCGTATCTGGCTATCAAGCAGAGCAGTACAATAAACCAAACAAACCCTTAATATCAAGCAAGCTATTTAGGTACAGGATGCATTTCGACATACAGCTATTTCATCTTAAGCTATGCGATAGCATTTCAAGTCTTTATTTATCTTTTTACATCTTTTGGAATATTTAACTAAAAGCTCACATAAGGACGTCTAGGAACCAAATATCGCTTTTATAAATATTCCCGCTTAAGCAGGTCTTCAACAGGAAGTGGCTTTATATTAAGACAAGATGAGGAACCAGTTCAATGTTTACAATTTCTAATAGCAGTTTTTGGCAAATTATACAAATTATTAAAGATGTAAAGATACGATGTCCCACCACTTTGACAACTTTCTTATATCGTAGTTTAATGAAATAAGTATATTTCATTCTCTCATTATTGTATTGATAGGATAAACTCTTGTAAATCTGTATATATAAATCACATCTGGGGTTCGGAAGGCCAGCATCTTACTATTACAATTTATGGTTATACTATGTTATTGCTGATATTTGCATGCTTTATTTATTGAGATATACATGCCTACTGGACAAGAATAAAAGTCATTCTTTTACGCTGGATTCTTCATTTATATATGATTATGCTGGAGTCAACAAACTACACTCAAATCAAGACAAAGTAACGGAACACTATCAATAAGCAATCGTACAGAATTAAAAGTACACTCGACCCCTACTCGCCCACCTGTAACAATATGATTATTTTCTAGGCTTACCCCTCTCATCAAAACATCTACAATGACCATCCATAGACAATAAATTCATTTCTGCTAGCTGTACAGAGGTGGCAGGTTTCATACATAAATTACATCCAGCAACAATGGCAGTTTCACAATCACCCAGTCTAATACTTGATATAGCTCTGTCTAATGCCAGCAAACCAGAGCCACAACCATTTCTCAAACCATAGCTAGGACCTATAATAACAAGATTATGTTACAATCATAAACCAGTCTAATGACTTAAGTAAACTCTGAAACCAAATTTCAGAAAACCTTGTAATGTAGTTCCTGAGGAGTTTGTGACAACTTTATTTAACTTGGATGTCATGTGTAATGTGATGCATTGCAAGTATTCAGTAAACAGGAAGTTGTTGAGTGATGAATCTGAAAACACATCACACTATAGCTGACTTATATAAACCCTGAAACCATATTTCAGAAATCCTTGTAATGTAGTTCCTGAAAAAATGTAACGAACAAATTCAACACAGATTTCACATGTAAAATGATGTAAGTGTTTGTTTAACAGGAAGTTGGTGTGTGATATATCTGAAAATACATCACACGGTAAAGCTGACTTGTATAAATCCTGAAATCAAATTTCAAAAATCCTTGTAAAGTAGTTCCTCAGAAAGATGGGACAAAAAGTATTTATGGGACAGACTAATGGATAGACTGCAGACAGACAGACAGACAGAGGTTGACCAGTATTCCCCTAATTTTTTAAAGCAGGGGTATAATAATTTTAAGTCTAATACTCAAAGCTTAAAGGCACAGTAGCCACAACTACAATTAAGAAATATGATGCTCAACTCTTTTAATCTATAATCTAAATGATCAAATCATCTTTAAACTTGATGAATAATTTGATGCTACACTGATTTACTATTAAGTTGAATGCATATTTTACTGTATTTTACGCCAACGTAAACAAATTCGAAATCATAATCCTTAAGCTTACCAATATAAAAAACAGGTATATTTTTATGATCAAAAGAAATAGCTACAATCAAGACTATAAATTCCAGACCCCTGCTAGTATTCTATGTTAAACCTACCCCTGAGGTCAAATGCAAATGATATTCTGTTAGCAAACATACTAGTGGTACAGCCAAGTGGAGAATACCCTGTCACATTACTATTATCTGTTGACAGAGCTTCCCATGCTTCTGACATCCCACATCCTATATATACTGCTGTGTTGGATCCTCTTATAGTTGCAGGGGAAATTCCTAAATTAACATACAGGAAGTACATTAGACAATACATACATTGATATTGAATGTAACATATAAATTACTTTTATAGATTATCGTTGATTATCTCAACAAGATTGATTTTCTCGCTTGAGCTGGAACAGCGAAAGTGAGAAAAGCAATCGAGTTTAGATGACCAATTACAATCTGTTTATCGCTATTTTACCTATGACGATATTGTCAATTTCAATGTCAATTTCGTTAGCAACGCCACGTGGCCTCCTTAGTTTCTAGTGATAATTTTTTCATCTCAAGCCAGAAGCATGATATGAAAATTATCACAAAAAAAAAGATCAAATGAAAAATGCACAAAAAAGCGATAATAAGATTTATTGAAGAGAGTTCCAACAATAAAACATAATGCCCCCTCCCCTTCAGTTTAATTGATCATCATCATAATAGTATCAGCATCTTGTTAATTCACATTTACATTCATTATCATTATTCTTAGGTTAACTGTAGTTACATACTGTCAGCCAGTTTGGAAGGAACAAATACCTGAGTCTACAAGAGGTTCATGAGTTAATTTGAACATGATACGTAACTGAGGATCTGTCATGGTGTGTTATTTGGCTTAAATTTGTGTTAGTGTTATTTTGGATAAAAATATGTTTTATTTTATGAAAGAAAATTTAATGTTTGTATTTTGTAAAAGTTTTAATTAATCTGTTTAATTAATTTTGCCTATGCTGTGGCATTAGTACTCGGAATGTCACACTTTGCTCAAAGCACTTTATTTTGAAAAATTAATTGTAATTAACACATGTCACTTTGAAAGTTCAGAATTTTATCAAAACATTACAGGATTAGGCTTTGTCAATTAAAGTATATTTTTGCTAATGAGAGTATTATTAACATGTCGAGACATACTTATTTATTTTAGATTTTAGTATAAATATCGTTGTAAATTTTGGAAAGGCAGTCAGTGTTTCGGAAGCGTAACCTCACACTACTCATGTCATTATACTGGCCCTATAAGACTGTCTACCAGTCTACCAGTTGACTGTGTAGTGTGAGACTAAATTTATCTCTGACTCATAAATTTAACTTTAGAAAATACTTTTGAGAAACTTTTATTTTGAGACTTTTATATTTTGAAATTGAGATTAATTACATTTTATGATTTAGTAATTTTGGCATTTAGTTTATATCTTACATTTTAAGGAGAAATAGTTTTACTTGGGATTTGATATTTAGATTTGATACTTTGTACTTTAATTAGATTATTATTATTATTTGGAATTGTTTACTAATTGATTTGTTATCATCATTCGTTTATTTTGTTACAGTAATTAAATTATGAAAACCTTCCTTGCGTTTTAGCTATGCCTATCAGAACATTAAGTCTAGCGATAGACTGACCCCCTGTCCCTTGGTTCCAGCACAAACGAGTTAGCTCCCCCTTATCTAACAGTGCTCTCGAGGGACCTTGGTGACAGATATGGTGGAGGACCCGGGCATGATTCAAATTAGATTCTGAAACTGCATAGCTAGAATGTAGGTTGGCAAAATTCATTCAAAATTATTTAAAAGTTAAAATTTCAAAATTGAGACAACAGCAGGAGAAACAATGAGCGGGAAAAAGAGAAAAAGACCTCTAAATCAAACCAAGCATAAATTCTTTAATAAATCTGACAAACCAGGAAATGAAGAAAATAAGGAAACTAGTACCAATTCGCAAAAGGAATCTGTAAATGTGCTTTCAACCAATAACAACCCTTCTTTGGATTATTCACAACCTGAAAAATTACTAGCAGTGCGTTTAATAAATAAAAAGGCTTATTATCTTATTCAATCTGGAATTATTCAGAGGTGGCATTCAATTACATCTGTTCGAAACCATGCTCATAATTTTATCAAATACTTTACAACAATATTTGAGGAGAGATTGCTGAAAGAGAAATTGAACTATCTTCAGGAAAAACACCAAGGAACACTGAAACAGGAATTTAGTAGCTGTGGTCAAGGATTTAAAGTACATGAAGCAAGAGTTGACAATAGTGGAAAAATGGAGTTTTTGTTAAGTTGGATGAACCCAATTATGCCACCAGAATGGCTGACTTTTGATGAAGTACCGAACGGGTGCATTGACACTTTCTTAAAAGAGTTAACGAGAGAGTTCCAAAGTGAGATAAATCCATGGTGATTTGTTTCAAACAATTTGTGACTTGTTAGTACAGTGTTTGAGACTTGAAAATAGTATTTAAGAAGCATGTAAATCTATTTGGTTTTTCTAAAACTTTTTTTGGGGTAGGTAGTTCTAGGATTTAGTGTGAGTGCACGCATACTATTTCTTATTACTACATCTTTTGGTTAAAGTGTCTTGTTTTCTTTGGAGATTTACACAAAAATATAAAGGTTGAGAGAAGCTAGCTAGCTGACAATTATTGTATATATTTTTTTTTCTGGCGCCAGGTTATATAGTTTGAACAGAGTGTATTGATATATTTTTAAGATGTTAATATGTGAATGTAAATATCATGTTTGGGGACAAACATATTGGAGTAAGGGGGAATATGTCATGGTGTGTTATTTGGCTTAAATTTGTGTTAGTGTTATTTTGGATAAAAATATGTTTTATTTTATGAAAGAAAATTTAATGTTTGTATTTTGTAAAAGTTTTAATTAATCTGTTTAATTAATTTTGCCTATGCTGTGGCATTAGTACTCGGAATGTCACACTTTGCTCAAAGCACTTTATTTTGAAAAATTAATTGTAATTAACACATGTCACTTTGAAAGTTCAGAATTTTATCAAAACATTACAGGATTAGGCTTTGTCAATTAAAGTATATTTTTGCTAATGAGAGTATTATTAACATGTCGAGACATACTTATTTATTTTAGATTTTAGTATAAATATCGTTGTAAATTTTGGAAAGGCAGTCAGTGTTTCGGAAGCGTAACCTCACACTACTCATGTCATTATACTGGCCCTATAAGACTGTCTACCAGTCTACCAGTTGACTGTGTAGTGTGAGACTAAATTTATCTCTGACTCATAAATTTAACTTTAGAAAATACTTTTGAGAAACTTTTATTTTGAGACTTTTATATTTTGAAATTGAGATTAATTACATTTTATGATTTAGTAATTTTGGCATTTAGTTTATATCTTACATTTTAAGGAGAAATAGTTTTACTTGGGATTTGATATTTAGATTTGATACTTTGTACTTTAATTAGATTATTATTATTATTTGGAATTGTTTACTAATTGATTTGTTATCATCATTCGTTTATTTTGTTACAGTAATTAAATTATGAAAACCTTCCTTGCGTTTTAGCTATGCCTATCAGAACATTAAGTCTAGCGATAGACTGACCCCCTGTCCCTTGGTTCCAGCACAAACGAGTTAGCTCCCCCTTATCTAACAGTGCTCTCGAGGGACCTTGGTGACAGATCCATACTATCTATGAGTTTGGGTTGAACACATACCTGAGTCTATAAGTGCTTCAAGAGTTAATGCCAACATGACACGTAACTGAGGATCCATACTGTATATGAGTTTGGGTGGAACACATACCTGAGTCTACAAGAGCTTCATGAGCTAATTCTAACATGACACATAACTGAGGATCCATACTGTCAGCCAGTTTGGGTGGAACACATACCTGAGTCTATAAGTGCTTCATGAGTTAATTCCAACATGACACGTAACTGAGGATCCATACTATCAGCCAGTTTGGGTGGAACACCAAAAAAAGCTGCATCAAATTTACTTATGTCTACCAGGGTTCCAGCTTTAGAAGGCAAACCATGTGCTGCTACAAATAAAATAATTCATCTTTAGCAAGAAGCATATTTTTTTTTTATTATTATCAAACCTGCCTCAATAGTCATCTATCTCTAACCGCCACTTTCAGACCCTTCCAAACATTTACTAAATTAACTCTTTATAGCAGCATACTGTCCGGCACGGTCAGCAGTCAGTTGATTTAAACATTACAATTTTTAACAATGGTCATTGACTGTTTTAACTACCAAAATATTCATGATGAAAAATGTTTATTTTTCTCAGAAACAAAATCAAAATGACTTTCTAAACCCATTTGCAACAAGAAGTGAATTTGTGAATTCCTCATGTTCCAATTTAAGAATTGTGAAGAAGTTTAATAGAATTGGCATGAGGTAAAATTAAGGGAAATTGGGATGGATGGAAAGACTGAAAGATGGATGGTCAAGGACAACACTTAATGCATCCGTCGCCTACTGCAGGGGCATTAAAAGGTTGCATTAAGATAACACTTCTGGTTACATAACGTATAGTATATTCTTTCTTTGAAGTTTCTAAGGATTGACACATTGACATGTCTATCAATGAACCATGAAAATAAGGGATGAAAAATATCTATAACCATTCCATAGACCAAAGCAAGCTGAAGTTTTGTAAATAGTATCCTTAATCAGAACGATAGTTGTATGTGTGAGTGTATGCGAGTGGGAGAGAAAGGCTTTTTATTTTTACTTTGTGTGATTACATGCTTGTTATGAGCCCTATGATTAGGAAATAAAAATATCTTTATCTTTATCTTTATCTTAATAGTAAATAGTAATTTAACCTTATCAAAGAAGTTTAACATTTATCAATGAACCAGTAGTTGCATTTCAATTACTTATTACAATTTCACGAAATGCTGCATAAATATAAAATATCAAAATTTAGAATGCAAATTGTTATTATTGTTAAACCCTTGTTGCAATTTCTGATATTGGTGTAGTTCACCTTAACTGCAAAACTGACATGAACACAAAACTTAACATTGATCAAAGACCATAATTTTTTTTTTAAATGACTAATTTTTAATGTGATTTTAAAATTATTTGTTATTTCAATATATCTATAGTGAATTTAGCAAGTTTCATTTTTTTTATTTCAGTATATATATCTAATATGTGATTAGCAGTTTACATTTTGACTTGTATACACCAGTATGACTAGATGAAATGTTTGTTTAGATTTTCCCTTATATAAACATATATGTTCTATTGTACTTGATCATTTTGTTGATAACATATATGTTTACATTTTCCCTTAATCATAAAGTCAGCAAATATCTGTACAGTACATCTTTAAAGTCAATATTATTCATCTCAACACACTGTTTATAGATATATTCAACCTTTATACTTTAACAGGAGTCATAAATCTATAGACAAGTAAGGTATGTCACTTTCTCACTCATTATTTTTTTTAAAACTTTATAAATATACTCTGGACATTTTTAATCACAATGTCTTCTGATATTTTTGGGACCCAATTTTTTTTAATTAATAAATAATGAAAATTGCCAAGTCATTATTTCTAGTACCAAGTATAAATTAATAACACTACATGACTCAGTTTGTCATTTCTACATGCTCTTGAGATTCAGGATGAATGCTGCATATGACAAACTATCAGGAAATCTTGAATCATTATTTCAGTTCATTTTGAACAGAAACAGTACTGATTGAATGAAAAACGTTTTTTTGTGGAATGGGTCAGGTTGGGTGAACATTCAGTCAGTTTGGATGTGACAAAATTCTCATGTAGGGAACATAAAATCTTAGGTGAAAATATCTATAGGATTTTTTCTCCCATACCATTATTCTAAATAAGTAGTTGTGTAAAAATTTGTTAGGGTTCCGCGGAACCCAGTGTCTTGCCTACTTTTGCTGTAAATCACAGGCTCAACAAAAATGAGGAAAAAAATCAATAAAAATATACCTCGTGATACAACCTTTCGATTGTAAGAAGCTTTTGTCTAAGTTTGGTAAAAATCCAGCATAGTTTGTGAATCTAATAAATGTTTTAAAAACTGCAGACTTCACACTTATGTAATGTTAACTGGAAGAAAATCTAAGTCCATTTAAAAGTCAAATACAGAAAAAGAGGATCTTTTTTTTTTACAAAATTTACTTCTGGATACTATCTTATGGTCATAAAAAAGCGTCGGTCCAATTTTGGTACAAATCCAGTATAGTTTTGTGAATCTAATAAATGTTTTAAAAACTGCAGACTTTAAACGTATGTAATGTTAACTGGAAGACAATCTAAGTCCATTTAAAAGTCAAATACAGAAAAAGTGGATTTATTTTTTACAAAATTTACTTCTGGATACTATCTTATGATCATAAACAAGCTTCTGTCCAAGTTTGGTAGAAATCCAGTATAGTTTAAGAAAGTTATTAAAATTTCAAAAACTTTAACCACAGAGTGAATATTTGTGGACGCCGCTGCTGCCACCGCCGCCGGAATGTAGGATCGCTTAGTCTCACTTTTTCAACTAAAGCTAAATGCTCGACAAAAACTCAAATTATTGCAAGAACGTTAACAGTGTTTGCACAAAGTGAAGTTTCTAGGTTACATGAACCTGACATGTTAGTTCAGCTTATTCATTCAATCATTGTAGTGATTGTAACTGACCTGAATTGCAATATGTTTGACATTTAAAGTCTAAGGTATCCCATCAATCTCCTTTAATCCAAGTTTGCTTTCCTGTATGCACAACAAAAAGGATGGGTCGGAGGGGTCTGGATCTTGAAATCCTGAATTGAAAAAAATTTAAATCCTGACATCCTGAAATTTGAAAAAATGAATTCCTGGATCACTAAAGGATCAATCCCAAAATCCCAGGGTCCATAACACCCAATCCCGACATCCCGTAAAGATCCTGCCCCCTCAACAAACCTGTCCTACATATTTAAGGCCTCAAATAAAATATTGTTTGTTTCCCCAGTCCCGACCGACCATGCAAAATTGGTGCTACTCATAATTTTTTTTTAGTCAAAACTAAGTCAAATATTATTTTATTCATTTTGGATTTTCAGGCTTGCCGGATCGCCTGATAATGTTCAAGCTTTTTGGAAAAATAAAATTATTTACATACTTACCTACCCACACCTGGCTTGGCAGGGTCGGGATTGGGGAAACAAACAATATTTTAATTTAGGCCTTACCTGGTTCCCATCTTCTATTTTCTGTTATCATGTTGTCACCTCTCATCAAGTGTTTTTTAAATTCCTCCATATTTTCTGATTCTGGCAGACGACAGGAAATACCACTAATAACAACATAATCCATTGAACCATCAGGTCTTTCTCCTGGATTAGAGAATGGGGAGAACCCCTCTTCAAAACCAGGCATACTTAATTTGTCCTAAAATATAAAGAATGTAAGCAAAAATTAAGAATAAGTCTCTTGAGATTCTATTTTTTCATTTTACAATAACTTGATTTCGTTATGACTGTATTTTCTGCCTAGGCTATACCCTCAATCCAGACAATCTGAATTATAAACAAGAATGCATGCCTCCTAATGCTAACCATTCAACTCCTTGCCATGCAAAGCATTGACAAAAGGAAGTAGATGTCTTGACAGATCAGAAAACAAATATTTACATGTAAAAGATTATAGAAAAGTCTACCAGCTTTAACTCAAAACATTGACAATTTTAGATTAAGGGGACCTTGAAATCTGTTAGACATACTTAATTTGAACATTTTCAACTGAAACAAATAGCTTTAAATTTTATGATACATCTTTTATTGTCATTTCATCCTTCTACTTGCTACATTTGTGTATTCGATCCTTAATAGAAAATAAATAAATAAATTTGAAAGGTGTATTAAAAAAAATGTGCAAGTTAATACACTGTACATGCACTACTAGTACAAGGTGCAATTGTTAACTGAATTATTTCAGTGGATTCTTTTTGCGTTTCCCTTTTCTAGCCAATTAAATTTAAAGCAATTTAATTTCATGATTTTGAAATTTACTTGTTATAGTTAAGAAAGAAAAGATATTAAGATTTTTTTTTATTACTAACAAAAAATTAATTGATTTACAGTTTAAAGGACGATAACATTCAGTTTTTCCAAAACCAGACTTTACAATGTATATGTCATGTATGTACCATACACAATTTATATAATTTCCTTGACAATATAAAAAAAGATGTGGTATGACTGCAAATGAGACCAACTCTCCCCAAGAGACCACAATGACACAAAAATTAACAATTATTGGTCACAGTACAGCTTCAACAATGAGCACAGCCCATACTGCATAGTCAGCTATAAAAGGCCCCGATGTGACAATGTAAAACAATTTAAACGAGAAAACAAACTGCCTTATTTAAGTACAAAAAATGAACGAAAAACAAATATGTAACACATAAGCAAACGACAACCACTGAATTACAGGCTCCCAACTTGGGACAGGAACATACAGACAGAATGAGGTGGGGTTCAACATGGTTCAAGTATGGTTATACACATATATGTACACATTAGTTTGTAACTTGCCTATTTGGATATTTATTTCATAGTTAAATTTCTTGAAGTATTTATAGGTTGAAAGTCTAGAATGTTAGGCCTAATGCACTTTGGTTTGTATATATCAGAAGTACTGATTAAATCTAGAAAACTATTTTTTATTAAGCCAGCCACATAAGGGTTTTAATGAAATAGATGTTTCTTTAACCCCAAAAATAAGTACTGTAGTAGAATATTTCAATAAATATATATATATATATATGGCTATTCAAAGTTCATCTGCACCTTTAAGCAAACAATACTTGGTTCTTTTGCAAGGACCTTGACTACCAATGAAGTCTTGCAGTCAGCGAGCAATAACAGCTGTCCTCAAAATATATGCAACTGTCATACTAGTGAGGGGGTAAGCTAGTTATAAAACTCTTGGAATTATCCTCTATTTTCTACATAAGGAAATACCTACACCAAGTCAGAAATATGAGTTGTTTATAACCATTGGATTGATGTATTTCAGCTTTTGATTTAGCCATTTGATATAAAAGGGACTTCCTTATTTTTACAGACAAACCTTAATCCTCTGCATCCAAAATTTTTTATAAACCATAAAAAAAATTTTTGGCATACAACATTTTAGAATATGTACACGGAAATAAAATAAAAAAAATAAATCAAGATTCTCTGAAACTTAGTCAGTCCAAGTTTGGCTGAAATTAATTCAGCAGTTTCAAAGGAGATTATTCAGCTTTAGGAGTAGATGTTTTAAATGGTTTACACTGGATGACAACATATGCAAAGAAATGGCAAAAGCTCACATTTCCTTTGGAAAGGCGAGCTTAAAATGTTGGACAACAGTCAGACAAACCTAAAAAGTAAAATATTTTTCATGGTACATATATGGGTGGTAAAGGGTGGTAAAGGGTTATTTTCGTGCAACGTGAATGATTGCTGTTTTTTATTTGACGTTCAACGTGTTTTTAATTTTTTATTTGACGTTCAGTCGTGCAAGACAGGTGCCTCGTTCAACATGTTCTGCTTATTTATTTTAACATGCATCATTATTTTCAAATGCTTATTTTGCGTGCTCGGTATTTTTTCAAATTAAATTCAAACACTTAGCGGGGATTGTCAAGAAATACTTTTTTAAAAGTCGTAAACTATTTATATTATAAATGTGTATAACAAATTGGGAATATCAAGTAAAACAGAGAGTTTATATATATAAGAAGATAATGACTCAGTCACAAAAGGTTCACATCAAAGTCTTTATTTTTCGTGCAACATTCATGACAGAAATTACTTTACGTTCACCATGAAATTATGTCTTATTTCATGTTTTTGCCGTGCAAGCACCCTCCTTTACCACCCTCTGTGATAACATTGAAAGGACTTTTTTTATGAAATGTAAATGTTATCATACAATTAGGCAAATTTACCACAGAAATAGGAAACTCTATCAATAAAATTCTGTTAATATTAGAGTCGGCAATCAGAAGAGCTTCTTGTGAAAAAGCTAGTATGCATATGTGGAACCTCAGTGTATACAAATGAAGCCTTGAGCTTGAAGGGGTTGGAAATTCTTAAAATTTATATATTCTATCAAACAGTTCAGTTCTGTAGAGAGCAGAAAACTCGTCAACTCTCACATTTTTGTGATTAACATAAATAATTATATGCTTGGGGAAACACCTTATTCTATGTTTGCCTAATATCCTTCCATCCCTATGCTTGCTGCAAATCGTGCTGAAGAAAATTTCGCGGGAATTAACTAATATTTGACACATTTTCCGAAGAAGACTCGTCAGAATTTCCGGAATCCTAATAAAACGTTTGACTCGTTGTTGACTAAGTCACTCTGGGTTACAATTTTGAGACAGCAATAAAAATTTAAAAGTTGAAACAGGAGATTTCTTTCCTTTCAATTAAAATTTTCTAGAAAATGATATTAGAAAAGTTACTTCGTTTCCGAACTTGGGCTGATTTACAAGATAAAGGGCACTTCCGGTTATCTAAATCAAACATTACTATTTCTTATTTTATGTTATTGAAGCTTTTTAAACAGGTGTGACCAAATTTTAATTGCAAAACACAACAAAAGACTGCAACTTATTCTAAACTAACAGTAGCATTTATCGTGTCATATTACTATTTGAGAGCTAATAGTGTACATTTGTACTTTAGGGGGGGGGGGGGGGGGGGGGGGTATTTATAGAGTACAAATTATCTATTGTACACAATTCACAGCTAAACACAGACATTTGTTTTTGTCAATGGGGGTAACTGTCCACACTTGTACACAAGTTGCACTAAAACTCTCGTACAAGTGCTGATAGTAACTCCTCCCCTTTTTCTCCCATTGTCATTGGCAGAAACAATGCCTGTGAGTAAAAGTTTATAGTATGATAAATAGTCCCATGCAGGTGTGACAGGATTGCTTTCCTTAGAAAAACTTAGTAGATACTTAGTCAGCCGTAAGAGGTTGAGCTAAGGAAGTACTTCTTTAGCTCAGTTGGTAAGCGCGCTGCCTTGTAACACAGAGGTCCCGGGTTCGAGTCCCGGTGGAGACAAGCAATTTTGTAATGAAATTCATGCTCTCCGGTTACATTGGCGCCCAACAATAATAACCCACGGTTAGAAGAATTACCTAGCCAGGTTAAAATATAAATATAAAAAAGATGGAAATATCATCATTATAGAGTATAATGACTCTTGAGGTGGGGGAAGTGTGACGGAATTGCTTTCCTTAGAAAAACTTAGTAGATACTTAGTCAGCCGTAAGCGGTTGAGCTAAGGAAGTGCTTCTTTAGCTCAGTTGGTTAGCGTGCTGCCTTGTAACACAGAGGTCCCGGATCTGAGTCCCGGTGGAGACAAGCAATTTTGTAATGAAATTCATGCTCTCCGGTTACACAGGTAGTCAAAGATTACTCTGATTTGACGGTCCCAGCTTGTCTAGAAAAACATCACAGTAATCTCAGACTTCATGCAGGTTAGACCAGATAATGCTAGTATCAGTATCAGTCTGGAGTCAATTAATACAATAACTAGTCATATTTTTTATAAAATTTGGGATCAAGTGACAAGTCAGTTTAAGATTAGCAACAAATGGTAATTTGTCTATGATACATTTATTTTGGTTCTTTTGTTTGTTTCAGAGTTTAGTGATAAGTCGTTTCATTTTGACTCATTTAATAACTCTGATGTTTTTCTAGACAAGCTGGGGCTGTCAAATCAGAGTAATCTTTGACTACCAGAGTACCTGCATGGGACTATTTATCATACTATAAACTTATAGCCTTTAATTCAGTGGTTATCGTTTGTTTATGTGTTACATATTTCTTTTTCGTTCATTTTTTTACATAAATAAGGCCTTTATTTTTCTCGTTTGAATGATTTTACATTGTCTTATCGGGGCCTTTTATAGCTGACTATGCGGTATGGGCTATACTCATTGTTGAAGGCTGTACGGTTACCTATAGTTGTTAATGTTTGTGGCATTTTGGTCTTTTGTGGATAGTTGTCTCATTGGCAATCATACCACATCTTCTTTTTTATATAGTATATATTATTGATTTAATGGCCAGATGAAACCAAATTCTGAGGGCAAAATGTTTTAGCTGTAGTGAAGACTCTATGCAGGCTTTAGGCTGTTTTCTATTCTTTGTCCCAGTTGTTGTCTATGACATTTTCAAAGTTTCCATTCCCTCAGACCTGTTTTATAAAGGGTATGCCGTTGTATTGGTATTATAATTAGCTTAACAGGATCATCTCATTTCATTAATTTTTTAATGCCACTGGTGAAGTTATTGAGACTTAGGCATGCTGTTTCAGTCAATGTTTTGTAATAGGTCATTTTAGTGAGCCACTAATGGTAAATTCAGTTGTTTTAGATTGCCACATCTTATTCTTTGGAGACTTCTTTTTACCCCAGTCCCTCAGTCATGGTCTTATTGGGGGTCTCATTGGGGGGTTCTGATCCCCGATCCCGCTAACTGTTTGATCAGATTCCCGTATCCCGCTTACACTACCTATGTAAGCAATTCTTATTTTTTTGTCATTTCCCGTGTCCCACAAGATCTCATTTCCCGTTATCAGGACACAATAATTCAACTTTCACGTGTCACGCTTACAAAAAAATAGCAATCCTGCATCACGCTTAAACCCCAATGAGACCCACTTTAAAACTATTCCATAGTATAAATTGTTGAAGTTTGTGAACAGGTTGGTTTCATGGGACATATATATATATATATATATATTTGTAATAATGAAAATTAAATGATATGTGGTATGTTGTTACATGATTCAAAAATTGTTTCAGGAATGGAAATATTAATTATCATTTAAATCACCACAATCACTCAGAAGCAGTATGGGCCACACAGAAACAAGTTTATACTTATTTAAACATTTTGGTTGCAATAAAATCTCACAGATGAAATAAAGCCTAACATACATTTGAATTATAATCAATTAAAAATGCTCAATTCAATACAACTTAAAGTCATATGAAACGAGTAACTTGTGAAAAATAATGTTTATCCAATTCTTGAACCAATGCATGTATATCATAATCGTAGTCTTCTGTGCTGGATTTGATCAATACTTATGCAAACACATCGTACAATCGTCAATTTTTTTCTCTCTGTCTGTTAGGATTTGACAAACATGGCAGCTCATTAATTGCCATGTTTTGATGCTGTAAATTACCGATTGTCACCTAACAGTAAACAATCAACAATAAGCATGGATATTGAGCATGTGTACAACAATCAGATAATAGTTTATTTAAATGACAGATCCATGTGTATTCGATCATCAGATTTTTATGAGAAGAGTCATGCTAAAGTCACTTGCATATGAAAAATATGTCAGGGAATTGCTTCCTGGAAGCAAGCAATTAAAAAAAAGTAAACTTCTTCTAAATGTTGACAATTTCTGTGTCATTTTGGTCTCTTGTGGAGAGTTGTCTCATTGTCATCATACCACATCTTCTTTTTTATATAGTATATATTATTGATTTAATGGCCAGATGAAGCCAACTTCTGAGGGCAAAATGTTTTAGCTGTAGTGAAGACTCTATGCAGGCTTTAGGCTGCTTTCTATTCTTTGTCCCAGTTGTTGTCTATGACATTTTCAAAGTTTCCATTCCCTCAGACCTGTTTTATAAAGGGTATGCTGTTGTATTGGTATTATAATTAGCTTAATAGGATCATCTCATTTCATTAATTTTTTAATGCCACTGGTGAAGTTATTGAGACTTAGGCATGCTGTTTCAGTCAATGTTTTGTAATAGGTCATTTTAGTGAGCCACTAATGGTAAATTCAGTTGTTTTAGTATTGCCACATCTTATTCTTTGGAGACTTCTTTTTACCTCAGTCCCTCAGTCATGGTCTTATTGGGGGGTCTCATTGGGGGGTTCTGATCCCCGATCCCGCTAACTGTTTGGTCAGATTCCCGTATCCCGCTTACACTATCTATGTAAGCAATTCTTATTTTTTTGTCATTTCCCGTGTCCCACAAGATCTCATTTCCCGTTATCAGGACACAATAATTCAACTTTCACGTGTCACGCTTACAAAAAAACAGCAATCCTGCATCACGCTTAAACCCCAATGAGACCCACTTTAAAACTATTCCATAGTATAAATTGTTGAAGTTTGTGAACAGGTTGGTTTCATGGGACATATGACATATATATATATATATATATTTGTAATAATGATAATTAAATGATATTTGGTATGTTGTTACATGATTCAAAAATTGTTTCAGGAATGGAAATATTAATTATCATTTAAATCACCACAATCACTCAGAAGAAGTATGGGCCACACAGAAACAAGTTTATACTTATTTAAACATTTTGGTTGCAATACAATCTCACAGATGAAATAAAGCCTAACATGCATTTGAATTATAATCAATTAAAAATGCTCAATTCAATACAACTTAAAGTCATATGAAACGAGTAACTTGTGAAAAATAATGTTTATCCAATTCTTGAACCAATGCATGTATATCATAATCGTAGTCTTCTGTGCTGGATTTGATCAATACTTATGCAAACACATCGTACAATCGTCAATTTTTTTCTCTCTGTCTGTTAGGATTTGACAAACATGGCAGCTCATTAATTGCCATGTTTTGATGCTGTAAATTACCGATTGTCACCTAACAGTAAACAATCAACAATAAGCATGGATATTGAGCATGTGTGCAACAATCAGATAATAGTTTATTTAAATGACAGATCCATGTGTATTCGATCATCAGATTTTTATGAGAAGAGTCATGCTAAAGTCACTTGCATATGAAAAATATGTCAGGGAATTGCTATCTGGAAGCAAGCAATTAAAAAAAGTAAACTTCTTCTAAATGTTGACAATTTCTGTGTCATTTTGGTCTCTTGTGGAGAGTTGTCTCATTGTCATCATACCACATCTTCAGAAATTGTATGTACATAAGTTTTATAATGCAAACTATCCATTTAGTTATAAAAAACATATGCATCTTTTTTTTTAAGGTTTCATATGACTTCAAGGGCATACAATACAGTTTTAATCCCATATTGTAATTTTGCTACTTTAAAGTAAAATGAGGTTTACATTTTATATATTTGCTCAAAATTTTTGATTTGTGGACATATTTTTCCTTTCAGCTGAAATACATTTATACTTTTTTGTTTTATAAGATAAGCACAAGTTTTTTTTGGTTAAATTATAAATTTTGTAAGTTCTGTTTTATATAAATGTCCTTTTAATTTGTGCAATTGGTTTTTCAAATATCTCATATTTATCAAATGTTCACAAATGTAGTAAAAAAAAGGTAACTTTTTAATGCATATTTAATTTTTACGTTTTCCTGAAAATTGGTACACATAATCTTCTTACGTAATAAAATCAAATGGTATTGTAAAATAGAGAGGTTCATGTCAGAACTTGTCTTCATGCTAGATAAGTTTGAATGATAAAAATCAGTTGAAAACTGAATCTTTTCCCAATAAGTCATACTTTGAAGATAACAATTTACATTAACAACGTCATTACCTCCCCTGTAACCCTTAAGGACTATTGTGAAATAGAATGTCTTATTACTATTTCAGCTTTTAAACAATAAAATGTTTCATGTACCAGCAGCTGAAAGAAACAAGGAACCAATTCTTAAAGTCCTACAGAAATACATTCCTCAAGGTTTCAAAGGTAGAGCATTAGAGATTGCCTCAGGTGCAGGAGTTCATGTTTCACATTTTGCTCAGTTCTACCCAAATATAACATGGCAACCAACTGAATATGACCAAAGAAATTTGGGAAGGTATGTATCATGTGTATACATTATATCAATTAGTCTTCTTTATATGTTTACCACTTTTTCATATTGAATGTCATTAAAAACTTTGAAATTATTGGTCTGATATGAAGTGACAGGTCGTCTATTTGCATTTAATCTGCCATAGATTTGAAAACAAGAAATCTGTCATAGATTAGGAAACTGAAAATTTGCCTCAGACTAGGATTCTATAAAATCTGCCATAGATTTGACCTCATATTTACCATACATTAGGCATCTCTTATAGATCTGGAACACACCATAGATTTGAGTTCTAAATATATAAAATGTTATGAATTGTAATGACGAGATAAAAAAAAAACATTTCTAGTACGTTTAATTTTAATTTCTTGATTCAAATTAATAATAATGGTAACATGCATTAAAATATTAACATAAATAATATATTCATTCAGTTTTCTTTTTTATATAGTATATCAGCATATACTGCACATACTGGTGCGAAAAATGTACATCCACCTCTACATGTAGACATAACAACACCTCCAGAAGACCTAAAAATAGACACAATAAGTCCAGGAAATGTAGATATAATAAACAATATCAATATGATCCATATATCTCCATGGGATACAGCTATAGTAAGTATACATTCTAAGTCTTCTAGACATGTTATCTTCAGGTGGACAAGAATTCAATTGTTGGTGATTGTAGTTCTTATTACATGTATACATGACTATCTAGCTTTACTTTCTTTAATATAAGCTTGATTTAAATTAAATCATAAGCTTAAGCATGGGCATTGTCATAAGTCATACCTATGACATGAGCATTGCACAAAACCACCAAATTATTAAAATTTAAATAAGCTCACTCAAGGGGTATAGAGATATATAGTTCCTGTATGTAGAATATTTTGTAACACTAGTTTTTATATTTTTTATTTATTATTCAGACATCTTCAAGGGAGATAATTCACACTAAACATTTATTTTGTTTTTATTCAGATATCTTCAAGGGAGATAATTCACACTAAACATTTGTTTTATTATAATTCAGACATCTTCAAGGGAGATAATTCGATCACACTTAACATTGTTTTATAATTATTCAGACATCTTTAAGGGAGTCAATTCACACTAAACATTTGTTTTATTATAATTCAGACATTCTCAAGGGAGACAATTCACACTAAACATTTGTTTTATTATAATTCAGACATCTTCAAGGGAGATAATTCACACTTAACATTGTTTTATAATTATTCAGACATCTTTAAGGGAGACAATTTACACTAAATATTTGTTTTATTATAGTTCAGACATTCTCAAGGGAGACAATTCACACTAAACATTTGTTTTATTATTATTCAGATTTTTTTAAGGAATTTACGACAATTCATTCTATAAACATTTGTTTTGTTAATATTCAGACATCTTCAAGGAAGGAAATTCACACTTAACATTTGTTATATTATTATTCCGCCATCTACAAGGGAGATAATTCACACTACATTTGTTTTAAAGAACTTTTAAAACTATTGAAAGTTTATTGACTGTCATGTAGCAAAGAAGAGTGACCGTCACACAGAATAAAATTAAACAATTATAAAAAAATATCTATCCTTTGATTATTAGAAATACCTTTTGAATAGAATTTAATTATGTTTACCTTTGATTTTTTGTTTTTGTAGGGTTTGTTTAGAACAGCAAAGTATTTTTTGCGTCCTGCTGGATATTTATTCCTGTATGGAGTAAGTCTGTTTATAAGAATAAAATGATCTTCAGTTTTCTTATTATCTGTTGATTTTACAATTCAAGCAGAAATTGATAAGGTTTGGTTCAGTGCAGCATCATCATCATATGCATGTAGTTAGAATTTTTTTTCAAATGAAAATAAGTGATTGAGTTGATTATATTACAATAGTTGGACATTTTACAAATATACAGGGGCAGATAGACCAAAATAAGTATCTTTTTCTTATGAAAAATCTTGTTTAGCATGATATACATGATATAGCAGAAAATTACCAAATATAATGTTAGTGAAATATGGCCAATGTTTCTCTCTTTTTGCAAATATTTTTCTTTAATAAAACTCAAGTAGAGTTTAAAACTAAAGAAACTAACAAAATTTGTTTAATTTAACTGTCATACAACTTCGAATGTAAAAGTCATAGATGTTCAGAATGCTAAGTGAAAAATTTTGAGGAGATGTTGTATTTACAATTTTTTAGTCTAGAGTTATGCCCCTTCACTATTGGGAAAATTGCTTAATTTTTCAATTCAAATTTCTAACTTAATTTTGTCACGTGTTTCTCTACCAAATGTTATGAAACTTATACTCAATGCTTATTACAACCAAACTCAAATCAAGTATAAATTTGGGTAGGGTTGCTTTCCTGTTATTGAGTTATGCCCTTTTATAAGGTTAAATGTAATATGCAAGATGGGGCACCATCTTCCCTTTTTAATTTAGTTTACTCTTTTTCAGCCATTTGCCATACAAGGTACAATTAGTCCTGAAAGCAATTTACAGTTTGATACTTCTCTAAGATCAAGGTTTGTATTATACCATGTTCAAATGCCCATGCAACTGCTTGATCAGGGTGGGCAATTGTTTCAAGATGGATGCCTGTAATGTATGAAGACGATTTTTGTTCATAGAAATCTTTTAACCAGCTCAGTTCATAGCAAAAGAAATTATATTTACAAGACAAAACATATATTACAGCTTTTCAGTAAGCCAATAGCTTAAATACTTCAAACAAGTTCAGAGATTTCCCATTAATGATTTTCTTCCAGTTTTAATCTTGACTATGGACTGTTAATGCATGTACATGTAATTTTAAGGGCTCTTCCTTGAAAAATATATGAAATTGGACACTGTATGTTATTTTTATCTCTGGGTAATAGTGGTGTATGCAAATCTGACAGTTCTTAAACCAATGAAAGGAAGGGTTAAAGGTGGTTGCCTGAAAAATATATGGATGGTTGAACACTGCATGCTATTTTTATCTATGGGTAATAGGAGTGTATGCAAATCTGACAGTTCTTTAACCAATGAAAGGGAAAGTTAAATCTGGTTGCCTGGTGATTTTCTACCCCATTCCTCCACCACCACCTACAATTATTTCCATTACATGTATATAGCAATTTTATCTTTATAGAGACAGTCAGTGGGGACTAAGAGATATTGATGATGTGAAGAAATTAGCAGAAGAAAATGGATTTAAACTTTTAGAAATGGTAACCAAGCTTAGCCGTATAATTAATAGAAGTCGTACATTTTGAAATCATGTTTTCTAATATTGAATATCTGTTCAATCATTCCAATGAATTAGATTGTTAGCAATCTGCTGAACGAAAAAAATTTGTATGTCTGTTTGATTACATTGTAATTGATTATTGGTTCAAGTTGCTTAATGTCCAGTGGCAAATATTTCATGCATGTTCAGGACAAGAACAAGTTAAAAATAAATAAAATAAGGTAGGTCTTGTAATAATAGAGGCCATCCGGGATGATGGTCGGTAAAATTTGGACTACCACTAGAAAATGAGGGTATATTGGATAGGGACTCTACGAGTTGTTGCAAGGGTTCTTAACTTGCAAAGAGCAAGGCATTTTCTTTAAACAAGGCATCTGATTTAAAGTCCCCATTCTGACTGGACATGGCTGCAAACTTGATGAATCTTGCACAGCCAAGCGCACGCCCCACTTTGACATGCATTTTACTGCTGGTAGGAAGAAGACCAAATGCCCATATTTCTATTCTCCAGTCACCCTTGGGAATTCGTCTGTTTGAAAAGATGAATGCAAACTGCAACTTGGTAAACCATTTTGCCAAATTGATATTGTGAAAGAAAGAAATCATTCAAATATGCACAATAAGAGTTTTTTATGTACAATGTACAAGACAAAGGTTTGTCTCCATATTTAAGGATGTTAACCTTTAAGAAAAAAAAGCAGTCTCTTGGTTATCATAAACAGTCAGTCAGGGCAATAATTTTTGACCCCTTATTATACCTTCTCCTTTTATTCTTTAATGATTTATTGAAGCTGCCTTATTTTATTACAGATTGATATGCCAGCAAATAACAAAACAGTGATATTCCAGAAAAACAGTTGATAAAGAAAATGAGGAGTAGAAGTATAACCAATGTATGGACACAAAAATCAATTAGACTGAAACCATGGTGTCTTGATGTAATATGGAGAATCAAGCAAAAATTTAAACAAAGACCCAAATAACAAAGAACTGTGGTGTCAATGATACTAAGAGACAGATTAATATAAGCACTTGTTGTTTGTTTCTGAATCCTAATTGTGAATGTGTTTATGAAATATACTTGTATTATTCATAATAAAATATTGTTTACAACAATGATTCTGGTTTAAAAATTGGAAGAAAATCAAACATTCTAAAAAACCTGTTTTTTTACAACCGGATAATAACTTATTATATGAAAAAAATAAGCATTTTTGTTGTTTCCAGACCATTTAGGAATTAGGGGCAAAAAAGGGGCAAAACAAGGGTTTCTCTGGTTAAAGGACCCTTGAGACAATTTAAAAGCAGTGTAAAGGAGGTAATCCAAATGAATTTTAAAAAAAAACATCGTTGGATTACCTCCCTTACATTGCTTGTAAATTATGTATTAAGAAATGATGATTGACTTGATATGATTAGTTGTCAATTTATTTTTAGCAGTTACTATTTAATAAATATCAATTTTAGCCGTGACTATGTATGTTATTTTACATTTTAAAACTTCAATGATGTATTTAAATTGGTAATTACGGTTGCAAACTCCATTAGTTTGAATTGAGATACTAACCATATCTTGTTGCCTTTTCATAAGTCATCTGGCAAGATAAAGACAATAACTCAATTTTTAAATTTAATGTTTTTGGAGACGGTCAATTTCTAGAATTGCATGCTTCATCACGTTTTTTTCTTTGGCCGTGAATGACAACACTATTGCTGCTTTCTTTGACAATTAAGGATATTTAACAAGACAGTATTATCAATGTATTATAGTATCAATATGTGTCAGCAAAGTTAGATACCTGATTTAATTGTAATTTTGGCAAGGACAAATCATTAATTCCACTGAAAACATGATTTTGTACAGCAGCAGATCAATTTCCTGATGATTTTTACTATGCCTATGGCATTCTGATTTTTATTAATTTCTAAATATAACCGATTTTTTTATACCACCGCAAAAAAAAAGTTCAGTTGTATATTGGTATCACTTCGGCGTCAGCTTCGTTCAGAGACAGGTTGGTTTTCAGATGATAACTTCAGTATAAGTAAATAAAAATCAAAAAATTTTTAACACAATGTTTAAAACCACAAAAGGAAGGTTTGGGTTGATTTTTGGGGTTATGGTTCCATTGGTTTAGGAATAAGGGGCCCAAAACATACATTTATATAGTTTCAGGACAATAAGTTGTGTATAAGTATTTCAATTACTCCGAAATTGTACCACAATGTTCATATCATTTAGTAGAAGGTTGAGATTTATTTTCAGGATTTTATGGGGCAAACAGTCTAGGAATTAAGCATTTTTAATGTTTCCTGACAAGAACTGATGTTTAACTGTTGATCTCTCTAACATTGTACCACAAGGTTCAATATAATGAAGGGCAGGTTTGGTGTCAGTTTGGGGTTAATATCCCTAAATATTTAGGAATAAGGGGCCAAAAAGAGGCATTTTTCTAGTTTACAGACAATAACTTGTATTTAAGTGAGGGGCCCAAATAAGCAGTCAATAACTTGTGTTCAGGTGTATAAAACTCTCTGAAGTTATACCACAAGTTTCCATACTACTAAGGGATGGTTATAGTGGGTATGATCAAATCCTTAAGCAATAAGGGGCAAACAAAAGGGAGGAGGGGAAACAAGGGTTTTTCTGGTTTAAGGACAATTTAGAAAATTTAAAAGGCAGTGTAAGGGAGGTAATTCAATTCCAATTGCAATTTAAAGAATACTGTTATAAATATGTTTGAATAACTTGATTACCTCCCTTACACTGCTTGAAAATTATGTTAAAGGAAGTGATAATTGTCTTGAGATGTGTAGCTGTAAACTTATTTTTAGAAGTTACTGTTAATTAACATTAACTTCAACCATGACTAAGTTATTTTATATTTACTTAACCTCACTCCTTTTTCTTTATGGCTATCAGTATGGGGGTGGACAGGGGGTATTTATTACCAGTTCCCTCCCCAAACTCCTACTTCACTCCATATTCTGTTCCTCTGCACTCCTATACTTCTGCAACATGAATTATCCAGGTTTTAACCACCCCTTTCCTCATGGTTAACACCACCCTGGCTCCAGCTTTCATCCATCCAATTCTGATTCCATATTTCCCATAATTCTGTCTACCCCCTTATCAGTGTCACAATGACTCACACCCATTATCAACACATGATTCGACAACAAATTATATTATACTAGCTGATTTGTTTCATTTATGCAAAAATTAATAGTCAGAACTTTTGCTTTAATAATGGCCAATTTATTCTCACACATCTAACTCCCAAGCATATTTTTTACTTTATATTTGGCCTCAATGCACACAAAAACAATACAAAATAATATCCTCACAAATTTGTTGTCAAAATAATAAAAATGTACTCTTTCAATAAATATTCTTGTATAAATAAATCATAGTCACTCTTAGTTCAAAGTTATTGTGAAACTGCCTATTCTAGAGGTGGCGTGAACCAGATGTGGATACTTAAAATTCCAAAGATTTTTAGAGTACATTGAATCTAACTCTCTTTCATCTTGTAACAGTATTAAAACATTTGACTTTTCTACTCTTTACACAAGTATTCCACATTCCAAACTAAAAGACAAATTATACAAGTATCTTGTCTTAGGGAGGAATAAATCCTACTTTGTAAAGAATCACTCTGATTCAAACAAAAAATTCTCTGAAACTGATATTATCAAGATGCTTGATTTCTTGATTGACAACATATTTGTAAAGTTTGGAGGACGTGTTTTTCAACAGACTGTCAGCATTCCAATGGGAACAAACTGTGCCCCTCTACTTGCCAACTTGTTTCTTTATTATTATGAGGCTGACTTCATGCAGGAACTTCTTAGGAAGAAAGATAAGAAGTTAGCAATATCCTTTAACTCTACTTTCTGCTATATAAATGATGTTCTTTCACTAAACAATTCAAAATTTGGTGACTATGTGGCACGCATCTATCCCATTGAACTAGAGATAAAGGATACTACAGATACAGTTAAGTCTGCTTCATATCTTGACTTACATCTAGAAATTGACAATGAGGGTTGGTTGAAAACAAAACTTTAGGACAAAAGAGATGATTTCAGCTTTCCAATGGTGAACTTTCCATTTATAAGTAGCAACATTCCAGCAGCACCTGCATACAGGTATATATCTCCCAATTGATACAATATTCCCGTGCTTGCATTTCCTATCCTGATTTTCTTGATATAGGGTTACTGCTCACAAGGAAGCTATTAAACCAAAAGTTCCAAATGGTGAAGTTGAAATCATCTCTTCATAAATTTTAAGGACGCCATCACGAGTTGGTTGACCGTTATGGAATAACCGTTTCACAAATGATATCGGATATGTTTCTTACATCGTAACTACAATCCCCTTCCCTTTCATGAATGTGACCTACCGAATTAGACTTTTTACCGGATTTGTAATCACATAAGCAACACGATGGGTGCCACATGTGGAGCAGGATCTGCTTACTCTTCTGGAGCACCTGAGATCACCCCTAGTTTTGGGTGGGGTTCGTGTTGTTTATTCTTTAGTTTTGTATGTTGTGTCATGTGTACTATTGTTTTTCTGTTTTGTCTTTTTCATTTTTAGCCATGGCGTTGTCAGTTTGTTTTAGATTGATGAGTTTAACTTTCCCTTTGGTATCTTTCGTCCCTCTTTTAAAATTTTCAATAGAATAAATTGAAAAAGAATCAGACCTGCATACACTAAATTAAATTTTGAATGTCAAATTTAAATTGTCATTCTTACCTTTTTATTTGATGGCACCCTTATTACCCTATAATAAAAAAAAAAAAAAAAATCCTGAAAGATTACATAGCAGTTACATATTCAGGGTTTTTCTTTTACTTTGCGGTCACTAAGTGAGGAACTAATTATAAAACATTGGTAAGAAAAATAAATACCTAGAAGATGTTTTTAAAAAAATAGACTATAGCTGAGATGAGATACCTCCTCATGTAACCAGATTAATCTCCTGTGATTAAAACACATTGAGATTGAATTGTCTCCCTTTGATAACAGCCAGTGCCAAACAATTAATTTTTACTTGCGATTTTTTATTCATTGACAATACTTAATTTTGAATAAAAGAAAAAGGATAATACTTTTAATTTCAGGTCTCACAAAGGCTTTTTTACCTGTTTTTTTCTAATTTTACATTTAAAGTTTAAAACCCAAATTTAGATGAAAAGGCTATATCTTGTGTGAAAGATTTTTGGAATAAGGGAAAGGGGGAAGTGCTACAATGTTTATATATAAGCAGCACATAATCAGTAACAAGAAAGGCTGTTAACTTGTAAATTTTCAGACTGCAGTAATTTTAGAAGTTAAAATGTTATCAATTTTCTAAAGAAAATAGAAACTACATGAGAGAAGTGAGAATAACTACACTTCCATTAGACCAGTACATCAAGCTTTAACAAAGAAATTAACGTTTTCTCACATTTCCACTCCCTCTCAATATAATTCATTCTACCAGCTTTTTTTTATCTCCCTTTAGAACATTAATCTTTACATACCACTCACCCTCTCAATTTGTCTTAATTTATCCACCAATATTAGCCTACTCTTTGTGTTAGATACCCTAAATAAAATTTGATAGTCAATAAAAAAATAAAAATCTAGAAGTATTGGCAGGAAGAAATAAAATTTCAATGTATAAAAGATCAAAACATTTAGAGATGAAATCTGGAAATATTTTTTAGTATTGAGCCAATTTTTAATTGTAGTTTTTATTTTCAATATGAAATGGTTATCATATATATCATTTCTTGAAATCTAAGGTAACAGCCAAAGTTACAATAAGCCAAAATGTGTGATGTAATTTTTGAAAAAAAGAAATTATCATTTGATAACCATTATGCAGCCAAAATTTGTATTTATAAACTGAAGGGTGTATAAATTTCTTAAAACAATTAAAAAAAATACAATAGTAAAAAGTAAAAAGTCTAAAGTAAAAATTGCCAAAAGTTTTAAAAATGCCAAATGGTACAAAAGTACCTGTCTGCTTGTACTAGTCAGCTAGCCTGTGGGTTATCTGGACTTTGGAGTGCTAGTTCACCAAGACAAATGCCCACAGTAAGACACCTGTCTCTTCCATTCGGAGTACCAGTTTTAAAGTCTCTGATTTGACATCTACATGCCTTAAACAGCCAAGTTTTTTTCAAACTTTATTATAAAAAAGATAAAATATCCTGTTAAATATTTTGATGAAACAATGAAATCTCCCCAATGAATTTCTTTTCAAAGTATCAAAAACATCCCCCGTTTAAAATGGATAGGAAAAAAAAATTTAAACCTCTTCCCCTGTAATTTGATAAAAATATTAAAATCATCCCCAATTAAAATTTGACAAAAAGAGTAAAACATCCACCATTAAAATTTGATAAAAACATACAAAACATCACAAATAACAGTAAAACAGTAAACAGATCCCCTTAAATGTTTGGTAAAAACGGTAAAACATCCCCAGTTGAAATGAGATAAAAACAGTAAAACATTCCCATTAAAATTATGTAAAAACAGTACAAACATCCCCAGTTAAAATGTGATAAAAACAGTAAAACATCCCTATTATTAGTTGGTAAAAACAGTAATAAAAACATCCCCATTTAAAAATTGGGGAAAATCAGTATAAACATTCCCAATTAAAAGCTGGTAAAAACATCCCCGTTTAAAATTTGATAAAAACGTAAAACATCCCCAGTTCAAATGTGATAAAAACAATAAAACGTCATTCAAATTAGAAAAAAAACCAATAAAAACATTCCCATTAAAATTAGATAAAAACAATAAAAACATCCCAATTAAGATTTTGTAAAAACAATTAAAACACCCCCTTTAAAATGTGATAAAAACAGTAAAAACATTCCCCATTAAAAACACCCCTTTTAAAATTGGATAAAAACAGTAAAACATTCCCCAGTTAAAATATGGTAAAAACAATAAAAAAATCCCCATTAAAATTTGGTTAAAACAGTAAAAACATCCCCCTTTAATATGTGATAAAAACAGTAAAAACATTCCCCATTCAAAACACCCCCCTTTAAAATTGGATAAAAACAGTTAAACATCCCCCAATTTAAATGTGATAAAAACATTAAAAACATCCCCATTAAAATAAGATAAAAACAGTAAAAACATCCCAAGTTAAAATATGATCAAAACAGTAAAAAAAACCATTAAAATTAGATAAAATGGTAAAAACATCACCAGTTAAAATATGATAAAAACGGCAAAAAATCCCCATTAAAATTTGGTTAAAACAGTAAAAAAAACATCTGCCGTTAAACTGTGATAAAATCAGTAAAAACATTCCCCATTAAAAACACCCCCCTTTAAAATTTTATAAAATTAGATTAAAAACAGTAAAAACATCCCTAGTTGAAATATGATAAAAACAGTAAAACATCCCCAGATAAAATATGATAAAAACAGTAAAACATTCCCAGTTAAAATGTGATAAAACAATAAAACATCATTAAAATTTGATTAAATCAGTAAAACATCCCCATTAAAATGTAATAAAAACAGTAAAAACTTCCCCATTAAAAACATCCCCTTTAAAATTTGATAAAACCAGTAAAAACATCCCCATTAAAATTAGATGAAAACAGTACAAACATCCCCAGTTTAAAATTTGATAAAAGCAGTAAAAACAGTAAAAAAAATCCCCATTAAAAACACCCCCTTTAAAATGTGATAAAATCAGTAAAACATCATTAAAATTTGATTAAATCAGTAAAACATCCCCATTAAAATGTAATAAAAACAGTAAAAACTTCCCCATTAAAAACATCCACTTTAAAATTTGATAAAACCAGTAAAAACATCCCCATTAAATTTAGATAAAAACAGTACAAACATCCCCAGTTAAAATTTGATAAAAACAGTAAAACATCCCAATTAAAAACACCCCCTTTAAGATTTGATAAAACCAGTAAAACATCCCCTTTAAAATGTGATAAAAACAGTAAAAACTTCCCCATTAAAAACACCCCCTTTAAAATTTGATAAAACCAGTAAAAACATCCCCATTAAAATGTGATAAAAATAGTAAAAACATTCCCCATTAAAATTTGGTCTTTTAAAAGCATGTTACAGAGCTTCACATGCTGACTGAGCCACTTCACTCTCAGTCTGTACCAAAAATAGCGGATTCTTGGTACTGGGGATTAAATATCCACAAAAGGTTTTTGACCGAGCCTCCTCACTCTCAGCCAGACTGAGCCTCCTCCCTCTCAGCCAGACTGAGCCTTCTCCCTCTCAGCCAAACTGAGCCTCCTCACTCTCAGTTTGTACCAGTAAAATTGGATACTTGATACGTATGGTAGGGGACGTTACTATACCTAGAGCAGAGGTATAGCATCTGTGAACCCTAAACACAGAGTGCGGCTTAACTTCCCATACGTGTATATAAGTATCCAATATGTACTGATAAGTAACCGGTTCATGTTTTCTATGTCAGTCACGGAACAAAATAAAAGGTAGATCCCTGTAATTACAGACCTTCATTCCACAGGCACTTGTTTCTGTCAATGTGGGGTTTACTATATCCAAACCAGTACAAAAAATTGTACTGGTATGGATAGTTAACCCCACATTGACAGAAACAAGTGCCTGTGCTTAATTCTAAGTTTCCTGTAAAGTTGTAAGAAGTGGAATATTTTTTTGTATAAAAGTTCTAGTAAAGATTGATCAAGTAGTCTAATCTTGATTTTCATGAGGGATTGACAATGAATACTGTGTGACAGCAACTCAACAATAGAGAAAAAAAAACACGTAAAAAATGTCTAACAAAAACGTATGGGTTCTGTGGAACCCAGTGTCTCGCCTCCTTTATGAATCTGATTAAAACCATTCAATCAGGAAAAACAACGATCTAAACTAGTTATTTTGGGTCCCAGTATAGCTTGCTGTTCGGTGTGAGCCAAGACTCAGTGTTGAAGGTTATGTCTTGACCTTTAGTAGCTACTTTTATAAATTGTTACTTGAATGGAGAGTTGTCTCATTGGCATTCATACCACATACTTCCTATATCTATTGTATACAGTTTTTGGAAAAACCGCAAAATTAAATATCTGAGAACATGCAAATGTTCCTTAATCCATGAAAATTTGGACCCACAAAAAAATAAATGAATCCACAGTATATGGTAATCTTTCTTTTGTATTGAAATGATTAATCCATGATAAGCTATAATTTATCACTCATGATCTTTGATCTTAGGACTTTAGGGGTACCATAGTTGTCTCATTGGCAACACTTCCTTATCTATTTTTTTATATGGCTGAGAAATAACTGTAGTTTTCTATGTTGATTACTCATCGAGTTACACTTTCAGGATTACAAATAATCTTGCAGAATGCATAGTGCATAGAAAACATTTTTTATAATTCATTTAATGAGCAAACACTCTTCATTTCATACACAGAACTGTCTTCGAATGCATACAAGTCTTTGTCACATCCAATTCTTTATCCTTTGAGTCTCCACATGAAAAATGCTACATTTAAGTCATTAAGAAATGATAGTCGGGTAACATCCACAATCCACATAGTCTTTAAAATACCAATTGGTTAGATTGGTTATTGTTTTATGACTGTTAAAGCTTCACTTCTAATATAATTTACTTTATTCAAAGGATGAAATGTTGACCACTGTGATTCCACTTCAAGCAAAGTAGCTTGTTCTGAACTTCTTGACATACTGCAAAGAAAAAAAAACCAACATGATGTCACAATTACGTTTATAATCCTAAATGCTGTTTGCTTGAGTGAATCAGTCTTTTATGGAACATTCATATGACAGTTTAGAAAAAAAAAAAAAATTGCTAAATGTACACGACCTACTGAGATGTCTCGCCTCTTAAATTATTGAATTGATGTTGAAAGTCAGTAATATGATGGTTTTGAATCAAGTAATGAAGTATCACATAAACTTATCAAAGTTTTATGAAATTGAGGACATGGCATTATGAGACATGCCATACGGACAACTTATAGTCATTCCAATCACCAAATAGTGATTCTAAATAGCACCTGATTAACATCTAAGTATTACCCTTAAAATCTTGACAACAACCAATAAACCATAAAAATGAGTTCAAAGTCATATGAATCCTGGAGGACAGACAGAAAACTCAAAATCCAGTGGTGGATCCAGAAATTGTCATAAGTTTTCCCAGAAAACTTGGGCCTGGGCCCCCCTCTAAATCCACCTCTGCAATTATGATACACAAAACTGAATTGACCTATTGTTACTCCTAGTAGTATTTAAGAAACAGACCAAGCCACAAAAACTCAACATTGTCCAATGAACCATGAAATTTCATGGATTCTGAGGGTACATGTGAATAAACTCATCATAGATACCAGGACTAAATTTAGTATATACGCCAGACGCGCGTTTCGTCTACAAAAGACTAGTGACGCTTGAATCCAAAATCAAAAAAAGTTTTAAAAAAAAGCCAAATTAAGTACAAAGTTGAAGAGAATTGAGATCCAAAATTCCTAAAAGTGTTGCCAAGTAAGGTAATCTATGCCTGAGGTAGAAAAGCCTTAATATTTCAAAAAATTCAAAATTTTGTAAACAGTTAAAATTTATGAATATAACAATATCAATGATAATTCATGTCAGCACAAAAAGTGCTGACTACTGAGCTTGTGATACCCTCGGGAAATAAAACTCCACCAGCAGTGGCATCAACCCAGTAGTTGTAAATAAACTCATCATATAAGATACCAGGACTAAATTTTATATATATGCCAGATGCACGTTTTCTCTACAAAAGACTCATCAGGGACGCTCGAATCCAAAAATTTTAACCACAAATTCAAATGTTCAACCAAATAAATTTTTCAACTGCTTGTATGCAGAATTTTGCAAAAGTGACAAATTCAAATGTTCAACCAAATACAACTTTCACACTGCATGTATGCAGAACTTTGCAAAAGCCATAAACTCATATATCCAAATTAAATGAATCCAAAGTTGAATCTGACATACAGATTTGACCATTTAACTTTAACTTCAAACATTGAACTGTAAAATGAGGTCATGGTGAGGTGAATGTTACCTGATGGACATGTAGAAGATGCAAGGATCCCATGCATATACCTAATTCAGTTATCTTATTGCTCATAATTAAGTGCGCATTTCTTCACATGACAAATTTTATTTTTCTGGTTCCAGGAAAATAACTAGTGTAAAAACATTTTGATTCCTCTGAAATTGTACCACAAGGATCAATACCACAAGAAGATTGGGATTAGTAAGAAATCTTCAATTGTATAGTATTACACAACAACACATTATTGCCCAACCACACAATCATCGCACAACAACACACTATAGCGCAAAAGCACAGTATTGCACAATAACCAGATATCTTCAATTGCACAGTATTGCGCAATAGCAGGAAATCTTTATTTGCGCAATATACGCAATAGCAAGAAATCTTCAAATTGAAAATATTGTGCAATACAAAAAAATCTTTAATTGCACAGTATTGCATAATAGCAAGAAATCTCATTTCACAGTATTGTGCTATAGCAAAAAATCTTCAATTTCACAGTATTGCGAAAAAGCAAGAAATCTTCAATTAGTCCAGTCAAATTAGCATAGATTTGACCCTAACCTTGAAGTACGTAATTGCAACAGATATTTTTAAGTTTAAATCTTTAACATCAGTCCTAAAATATACACAAAAAAAATGTCCAATAAAATCTCACTTGAGGAAAACTAAAAAATCATGATTTTAAAATTCCTTTGGAGATTTGTATTATTATGGGAGATAACTCTGCCAAAAAAAAAATAATAATAAAAATTGATACAAAGTTGTAACTTAAAACTGCTACTATTCAACAGAATGTATTGCTTCTTGATATTTTACCCGCCTTTATTAGAGTATAATAAACAACTCTGAAGGTGTTTTCATATCTTTAATCAAGCTACAACCTAGATTTCATATTTAATAATTGACCATTTATTAGATTTTTCAGCATGTCAAGGTAAAGAATCTCAAATTTATAAAAACTGATTTAGCATATATTCTTCTTTTTGTGGTTTAAAGTTTCTTTAAACAAGGAAGATTCTGAAAAATATAATTTACAGATATAAACAATACCAAATATTCACATTATTTTTTTCAAAATTGTTACAAAGCCATAAATTTGCAATTTCTTTACTGAAAAATGTGCCAAAAAAATAAAAAATACCAATAACATTGGTTTTGTACCTTTCATGAGTAGAAAATTATATGATATAGTCAAATACAAACTTATAACCCTATCAAAGTATCATACTTTACATGAAATTTAAGAAAATCTACCAAAATCTGACCAAAAAAAGACTAATTTTTGCAGTGTTATCTCCCTTTCTAATATTGATTTCCATAAGAAATAAAAAATGCTGATTTTTTGTTTTCCTCAATTTAGATTTTATGGGACTTTTTTCTGTGTATATTTGGGGCCAAATGCTATAGATCACAACTAAAACATTTTCTGTTGCACTTAGTGTAAGGTTCATACAGTCTGACTGTTTATAGAAGAATCTGCAGATGGTTTGTTTCAAAGCTAATTTTATGGTCCATAGTTACTCCCCTCTAACCAATTTTACAGAATTTGGAGAAACTACTTTAGTTATCTATTAACATTTTGTGTCAACTAGCAGTGGCGGATCCAGGGGGAGGGTTCCCGGGGTTGGACCCCCTTTTTTTGACGATCAATGCATTTGAATGGGGACATATAGTTGGAACCCCCCTTTGTCCTGGGTTGGGACCCCCCTCCTTTTTAAAATGGCTGGATCCACCCTGTCTAGAATATGTATAAAACATTTGCCACAAAACAGTAAGCAAGCAATGTCTGGGCAGATGACTATTGCTTAGATTGAGAAATGCACCTCCAAATGAGGGCTATGCACTATGTTTCAAGTGATGAAAAATATGCTAGAAACTTTTACCAAAGAATATCCATCTATCTAGTATTATATAATAATAATGTTTTTAATGACCCTTTAAATAACCATAACTAAGAAAGATATAACTCTGATTATTTTAGATAACAATATCAAAAGCCTGTTTCACTGTGCCAATTTGTCATATAAGGGCAATAATCATTTTGTCAAAATTTGAATTATTTGTAGATCTGGTCTTGCTGATCATTTTTGCTATTTATCAAGTGACTATCTTAATTTTCTATCTATAATATTTCTCAAGATATAAATAGGCAGAAAAAATGGGAGAAAAAGTGGTAAAATTTGTTGTTTCAAGTACAATTTCTTGTATAAGACGTCTTCAAAAGTTTAATGCAACCTTCCATATATGAGCTCGAGGTACAAAGGTCTTGTATATACAACACTCAAAGAATCAATGGTACTACATCATGGACAATAAAGGAACAGTATGGTTCAAAATCTGTAATTAAATGAATTATTTTAAACTTGTTGCAGTTCATGCATATTTAAATATATGTCTAAACATATAAACTATCATTTTTGATACGAAAAACTGTTTAATCATTTACTTTATTAGTTTTGCTACTTATGAATTTTTGACCCAACTAATTTAAAATCAAATATTTTATATATTATGCTTGTGTGTTTTATAATCATATTTCATATGCATCTTTTATTCTAAAAATAAAAATAATTCATTTTCAAACCATTCATACAATATCATCTATATAATACATTTATATCAGTATATTAGTTTGAATGTGAGATATTAATAAGGGAAAACTAACCTTATTTGATAAAATCAAAGATGTCTTCCAAATATGAATAAAATTGTACAAAGGAACAGCACAGTTTCATTCAGTTCAAAATATAAGCAAAATCTGGCCGAACAAAAGAATTTCCCTCCAAAAAAGACACATTACTTTAAAATTAACCAATCACCATGAAGTAGAAAAGTTTTCATATCACAAACTAGTAAAACCTAGAGAGTAAACTTATACTCAATGGATCAAAACTCACTGAGCCATGAGAGAATCTTACAATAAAATATAACCACTGATGCATGACTTGGAACTACTCAATAAATATAAGTAAAATATCAAAATATGAAAGTAAAATGAAATCAAAGAGCAGAATGCTCTGAGGGATACGATTGCCATAGTTTTCATTGATACATGTATAGCAGTTCTGCCAAATTTTCATTAAACAAATGCATGAGATTTGGCCAAAATTCAAAAGATCAAAGAGGAAAGAAATAGATCCAAGAATACTGTTGCAAAAAAAGCATGAACATGGGCGAGTCTCAAGCATTTTTGGCCGGTAACCCTGGTACAGCTGGATAGTATTATTCTCTAAACTAATTCAACTGCACATGCAAAATGTAACAATCTGAATAGTCACTCAACTTAAAGAATAGCCAATCCCCGTTACAAGTGTATGAGCCATGTTCTTATTGTGTTTTATCGAATTATAGTTATCCTGTACCATTGTAAACTCGTACCATTAAAAAAAAAAAAAAACTCGAACCATTGCTTACTCGTACCAACTTATTTAAATGCATTCAAATGGTGTTAAATGATGAATGATATACGTTACTTTCACCCAATACCTCTTAAGTCTGTAAAATGTATATAATTTGAAAGTACAATGACCAATTTGTAGCTTATGTTCCTTGTATATTGGATAGAAAATATTGTGGCAGATGTAGATAATTAAGGTATATACACACAGGCACTTGTCTCAGAAAAAAAATTCCTATATTCCTAATTATAACACGTATATAGGAATTTTTTTTTTCTGAGACAAGTGCCTGTGTATATACAGTTTCACCCGAAGAAAATTTTTCATGAATAAAAAAATCTTAGCAGTTAGTCAAAATGATTGCCAAAATTATTTTTACTGTCTATAAATAAATGTAACAATGAAATTTAACTGATTCCTGTTAAGGGGGTCCGCATTTTCCCCGCAAAAAAAGCACATGGCTTTCAACAATTGTAAACATAGCATTCAATTTGTGATCATGGATTACAGCTTTAATTAACTTAAATTGGATATATACATATTCAACATGTTCAATTTTAATAAGGTACAGTTAAAGCAATGTTTTAACTTTCCTCTGGATTAAGTTCTACAGTGGCGGATCCAGAACAAGGTTGGCAAAAAAGTGGTCAATACTAGTATTGACCATGCCAGTGGTAAATACCGGTATTTACCGGGAAATACTGGCAAATACTGGGAAATACCGGCAAATACTGGTCAATTGAAATTTTGAGTGGTCATTACTATAAAAACCACTATCTATTTGGTCAATTATAATTACAATTAACAATAAATTTATATAGAAGGTGTTCAAATCATTTTTAATGCTTTAATTTTAATTCTATATATATATATATTGTAAATTCAAACAGGAATCTATATTGATTAATGTGAACATAATATTATAGTTAAAGGATAAAAACTTTTTGTCCCTATTTCAAATTTTCATTTCCAGCATGAAGAAGGTTTCTGATCTCACAGTTAAATAGCTATAGACAGGAAATGATTTATTGTTTAGGGGAGTCTTCAAATATCAATTTTATTACTTTCAACCCATGTACTGTCAACTTTTATTGGAGGCTGTTGTTTTAGTAATTAACTTTTGACACCTAGCAATGCCAGGTGATAGGTAAAAAGACCCAATGTAACTTCATTTACCTGTGGTTTTATTTACCTTCAATTTTAATTACCTGTAAAATCATACATTTTGAATAAAAAATTCATTAATTTAAACATGTTTAAATAAAATATAAATTTGTATATATATATATATCTTAAGTATGTAATATCATAATTCATAAAAACTAAAATTTTAAATCAGGGACAGTAACAATCAGTGTTATAAATGTATAAAACATATCAAATTCATTAATGTTATAAGCTGACACATTATATTTGACTTTTTATCAAGGTTTTACTTCAATTAATAGTAGAAATAACCATAAAAATTTCAATTGACCAGTATTTGCCAGTATTGACCACTTGGGGAGTATTGTCCAGGGCGGTAAATACTGGTAAATACCACTGGTAAATACCGGGGGTGGTATTTACCATCCAACCTTGATCCAGAACTTTTCCTAAGGGGGAGCCCGCTGACTGACCTAAGAGGGGGCCCGCTCCAGTCATGCTTCAATGATTCCCTTTATTATCAACCAAATTTTTTCCACAAAAAAAGAGGGGGGGGGCTGGATCCGCCTATGTTCTAGTTTGAAAGATCAGTTAAAACATTAATGCTTTAAAACATTCTTTATTTTTGTCTAAGTTTTCATTTAACTCCTGTGTAAAATTCAAGTAATTCAACTTTATTTCTATTAAGTTTACAAACAGAAACCCATAAAACATCATATTTTTTATATATTTTTCTAAATGTTACGACTTCCCAGTAGTACAAGTTAACTTTTTTGGTTCCAATGCCGTGGTACGAGTTAACTTGCTTCCGTATCTTATCACCGTAATTCTAGGCCGTAATTCTAGGAGGAACCCTAAACTGGACCCCTATCATATTGTGTTCACTGATCGCTACACTGACCTTCGGTGCAAAGCTATATATATATAGAACGGCGGACCAGTTTAGGAGGAACCCCATTTGTAACTCTTTAATTATTGAAGTTCCTTTGGGTCAGAGGGCATGACTCCTTTCCGTACACACTCCTCTGTTTACATTGAGATCGTTCTTAATATAATATGACGTTTACCGGCATTAACAAGTTAATTCTTCTTGACGAATACTTCGAAAAGGGAGACAACTCGAAACGATAAAATGGAAGATTCCATTTCTGCTGAAGGGGTGTTATAGGTAATTTTTACGATGAAACATTTATTTTAATTTAAATTATGCATGTGATTTAAAATTATGCAACAACAATAGCCCTCCATATGCAGACAGACATAGAAAGAATCCCATGAGTTTCAAATTAATCAATGAAGCGGGGAATCACTCAATCTTGATACCCCTTGAAATCAGGAAAACTACACGCATGTGGGGTCTCACTAATTAGCGACAAAAAGCGTCAAGAAGCGACAAGAAGAAAAATAATAAGTGACAACCAGATGCTTCGCAGGGCGTAGCTTTATACGACCACAGAGGTTGAACCCTGAACGGTTGGGGCAAGTATGGACACAACATTCAAGCTGGATTCAGCTCTAAATTTGGATTGTGATTAAATAGTTGACACAGCATAGGTTTCTGACACAGAATGAATGTGTTCTAATGAACTTAATTTTTTTGTTTTCTCTTAGAGCAATTCACTATGCTGTTCAATATTAATCCTCTCAAAATAATTTTTGAAGGAATTTTCTTTTTATTTATGAAATTTCAAATGAGAAAAATTGAACCCAATTTTTTAATCACATCCCCCTTTCCCTTATTCCAAAACTAATCTCAATTAAAATATTCTAATGGAGTTTGCAACAATAACTACTCATTTAAATACATCATAAAATAAACTGTAAATAAAATGTAAAAAAACTGCTTGTTATCACTGAATGGTAAAGATTATTTAAATTTATCAGTTGGTAGTAAAAAGTGAATATACATTGTATATTGTATATAACAAAGATTTAAGTTGATTCTGGACAAAGAAAGATAACTCCAATTAAAAAAAATTCTTGCAATAAGATATTTCTTGCTTACTATTTTGGACAAAGAAAGATAACTCTAATTAAAAAAAAATTTGCTATTTCACAATATTGTGAAATTAGATATTTCTTGCCATTGCACAATACTGTGCAATTGAAAAGACTTGCTATTCCACAATACTTAATATAATAATTTTAGATCCTGATTTGGACCAACTTGTAAAATGGGCCCATAATCAAAAATCTAAGTACATGTTTAGATTCAGCATATCAAAGAGGCCCAAGAATTTAATTTTTGTTAAAATCAAACTTAGTTTAATTTTGGACTCTTTGGACCTTAATGTAGGCCAATTTGAAAACGGGACCAAAAATGAAGAATCTACATACACAGTTAGATTTGGCATATCAAAGAACCCCATATATTCAATTTTTGATGAAATCAAAAAAGTTTAATTTTGGACCCCGATTTGGGCCAACTTGAAAACTGGGCCAATAATAAAAAATCTAAGTTCATTTTTAGATTCAGCATATCAAAGAACCCCAAGGATTCAATTTTTGTTAAAATCAAACTTAGTTTAATTTTGGACCCTTTGGACCTTAATGTAGACCAATTTGAAAACGGGACCAAAAGTTAAGAATCTACATACACAGTTAGATTCGGCATATCAAAGAACCCCAATTATTCAATTTTGATGAAATCAAACAAAGTTTAATTTTGGACCCTTTGGGCCCCTTTTTCCTAAACTGTTGGGACAAAAACTCCCAAAATCATTACCAACTTTCCTTTTATGGTCATTAACCTTGTGTTTAAATTTCATAGATTTCTATTTACTTATACTAATGTTATGGTGCGAAAACCATGAAAAATGCTTATTTGGGTCCCTTTTTGGCCCCTAATTCCTAAACTGTTGGGACCTAAACTCCCAAAATCAATACCAATCTTCCTTTTGTGGTCATAAACATTATGTTTAAATTTCATTGATTTCTATTTACTTAAACTAAAGTTATTGTGCGAAAACCCAGAATAATGCTTATTTGGGCCCTTTTTTGGCCCCTAATTCCTAAACTGTTAAAACCAAAACTCCCAAAATCAATCCCAACCTTTCTTTTGTGGTCATCAACCTTGTGTCAAAATTTCATAGATTTCTATTAACTTAAACTAAAGTTATAGTGCGAAAACCAAGAAAATGCTTATTTGGGCCCTTTTTGGCCCCTAATTCCTAAAATGTTGGGACCAAAACTCCCAAAACCAATACCAACCTTCCTTTTATGGTCATAAACCTTGTGTTAAAATTTCATAGATTTCTATTCACTTTTACTAAAGTTAGAGTGCGAAAACTAAAAGTATTCGGACGACGATGACGACGACGACGCCAAAGTGATAGCAATATACGACGAAATTTTTTTCAAAATTTGCGGTCGTATAAAAAGCAACAAGAAGCTATTAAGCGACAAGAATACATTTTGTTATCACATACATTAAAATATTTTTTAGGATTATATTGAAAGATGAAGAAATAAAAAAAAAATTGATGAAGAGATTGTGTACTTTTTATTATCATATTGATAGATGTAGAAATTAAACATGTGTAAGAGCAAAGGAAATGTAAACGCTATAAAATGAAAATAAAAACAAAGATTTGTCACCTTCCTTTTGAAGGATTTAATAAAACAAAAACATGAAATATTATTTCCCTCCTAACTGTACAATTAATTTTTCCTGATAGGACCAACATTAGCTGTGGCTTCACTCTAAGGTAATACACAATTAAGAGCAACAAATGAGATTAACTAGGTGCGTGTCCTTTGTTTTATTGCAACAATAACACCCATTAACACCTTCATCAATTACATGCACCAGAATATAAAATTATTGTACCGAATAGTGAAAACCTGTTGAAAACTCAAGATTGTCATCAGTTTCCTTTAATCTTCGATCTATATGCATAAACATGATAAATATCGTTAAATGAGACAATACACTAAATAAAATGATGAAAAATATTCACATTTTAATTATGTTTTCCTCTTGTTTGATTTCAGTTCTTAATTTGTATTTCACAATTTGTGTATGAATTTTCTGGACAATTATGCACAAATAATGCATTTTGCAAGTTAATTATATATTGTAGAAAAATGGTTTTAAAAACAAATAAAAAGACAAAATATACTTCCTGTGACACCTTATAAAATATCATGTAAATAAATGTAGCAACTGAATTAGATTTACAAGTTTCATTTTTCCCCCTATCAAAATTAACTTTCCTGTCTTTGAAATTGTTTTCTTTTGCATATTTTTTTAATATTTATTTCGAATAAGTAATTTAAATAAAAAAATGTTTTCTTGTCGCTAAATAGTTTCTTGTTGCTAATATTATTCTTCTTGTCGCTTCTTGACGCTTTTTGTCTCTACAATTCTTTTTGTCTCTAATTAGTGAGACCACGCATGGACATTATACATAAACAAACCGCGACTTGCGATTTGGAACAAGAACGTTTATTAAATATGATGAATGGTTCTCCATTTCTTTATGAGAGTACAGTATCAAATATCAGTTTCATAACGGTAAAATATAGAAATACTCCACTTCAGTTCTTGTGACAGAAATAGAATTATCGATCGGCTTTCAGAGAACTCTCGCAAGTTATCAAAATTTGGGAATTCCCTCTGACGTGTTTCTAAATTTATAAAAACACTAAATATAAATACTGTTTAATTCTGATTTTCCGTATTGTTAAAAACACGCATATAAGTCAAGGAAAATATCATACATGAAGATTATGAGTAAAACATTACAGGAAAGTTGTTTATGTTCAATTGTTTTGCTTGTTTTTACCTTTTAAAGCAAGACAATCATAAGAATCTGAGATGTTGCCGAATGTTTAGAATAAAACGAATGACGTGAGGGAGTGTGTCGTAGGGTCAATGGTAAAAGTCTACAGATTGCTTGACAGCAATCGTATCCCAAAAAACAACAGTATCCAAATTAACATATCATTTATACTAGTTACTTGTTTCAAACAAGTATAAGTAAATAGAAATCAATGAAATTTAAACACAAGATTTATGACCACAAAAGGAAGTTTAGGATTGATTAAGGTTTATGTACCCTTCTGTAGCCATTTTTGTACGAACTTTTCAAACTTCAATTGTATCAAAACTACAGATATAATGAATAATAGAGATAGGCCATTTTGTACATATTCCAAGGGGAAACTTGATGTAAAGCATTATTTTTTACTCTTCCATTGCATTTAATAGAAAAAGAGGACTTTGTGGCAAATAAATTAAGATTTTTATAGAAAATCCACAGCCTTTATCCTTGTACTCTCATATTTGTCAATTTGATGACTGATAGATATATGACTATTGCATGCAGTGCTAGCATTGATTTCCATAAAACATGTTTATAAATGTAGTTATTGGTTAAAACAAATATAAATATGGCCAAAATCAAGTACACCTTTTAGGGTGCGTTCGACTTTAGTGACTCAGCACGAGGTGTTTTAGAATTTACAGGTTGCTTCGAACTTTTTGTAAAAAATAAACACTAGCACATCATAGAAAATCAAGTGAGTAATTTATGTTTCAAATTTTATAACAAAAATCTCTGTATTAAAGGCTGTGGATTTTCTATAAAAATCTTGATTTATTTGCCACAAAGTTCTCTTTGTCTATCAAATGCAATGAAACAGTCAAAAATAATGCTTTGCATCAAGTATCCCCTTGGCATATGAACTAAATGGCCTATCTTTATTATTCATTATATCTGTAGTTATAATACAATTGAGGTTTCAAAAATTCGTACACAAATGGCTACAGAAGGGTACATAAACCTTAAGGGGGTTATGTCCCAACAGTTCATGGATAAAGGGCTCAAAAAGGGGTTTAAATAAGCATTTTTCTAGTTTACGGACAATAACTTGTGGAATGCTGTATGGATCTCTTTGAAATTATACCACAAGTTTCCAAACCACAAAGGGATGGTAAAAATTTGCTTTGGGGGTTATGGCTCAAATCGTTTAGGAATTAATCTTCAAAGCCTGTTTTGAAATTCTTTCATATTTTATCCTGAGTCCGACTTGTAGTTTCCACCTGTCATATGTCCATTGTACTGGACTTTGTTTTCATGATTCTGTGACTACTTGAAAAAAAAGATTTTTTGAGTAATAAGATAACTATATTTGGTTTGTGCTTACCTTGCAAGGTCCTCATGCCAATCAAGATAGTTTTCACTTGACCTCCACCCCATTTCAAGGAACAGTGAACAAGGTTAAGTTTTCCTGGTCAAGTCCAAATCTCAAATGATGAAATCCCTATATTTGGGAATGGAATGACTGCAAGGTGTACATCTGACCTTGACCTTCAGTGGTTATGGTCAAGTTTTTGTGTTTTAGTCTGTTTTACTAATACTGTATTCAATATGACAACTATATTTGGTCTATGAAAATATTTTACAATGAACATTTGAGTATTTTTAGTTTATTGTTCAATGTTTTGGTTTTGTTTGTGCTTTTATAATACTTAAAGCAATAGGTCAACTATATTTGATGTATGGAACAATTGTAATGTGTATATGTCTGTCTGTAAATTATTATATGACCATGAACTAATTTGCATGGTTTATCAGTCTAACTTAAGTTTTACTGGTTAATATATAAAAGAAGATGTAGTATGATTGCCAATGGAAAAATTCTTCGCAAGAGACCAAATGACACAGAAATAAACAACAATAGGTCACTGTATGAACTTCAACAATGAGCAAAGCTCATTCCCCTAGTCAGCTATAAAAGGCCCCCAAATTACAATGTAAAACAATTCAAATGAGAGAACCAACGGCCTTATTTATGTACAAATCAATGAACGAAAAAAAAATATGTAACACAAAAACAAACGACAACCACCGACTTGGGACAGGCACATACATTGAAGTTTGCTTCTGAGATACTCTATACAATAGGTCAACTATATTTAAAGCATATTAAGATTGAAAGTTGTACATGTCTGTCTGGCATGGTTCATCAGACTGTGACCTCATTTTCATTGTTCATTGTGGAGTTTTCCTGGTTAAGTTTCACTTGTAGAACGCCACATGCGGGGTGTCGGCTATGTTTGACACAAGTGGCATTTTTGAAGCGAAGAAAAACTGTCAAAGTAAGTTCAAGTATCAAAATTTCTTTATTTAGAATTCTTAGAACCATATAATGTACTGCACGGAAAGAACTGAAACACAATCTATTATCTACCCCTTGAGATGCAAAATCTGACACCCCGAGCAACACTTTATATTTTGATGAAAGACTAGTTTTAAAACCAATTAATTTTAAGTAAGAAGCTGGTATTTTGTTTAATTCAATAATAGGAATTCAATTCTATATAAATGATGCAGAGGGAAGTCGTCTAAAGTAGTTTTTATCCAGAAATTTGCAAAGGAAGCCTCAAAATCTGCAACACTGAAAACTAGGGAGAGGTGTTTGAGAAAACAGAGCACTGAAAACGACTGATTTTGCTTGCAGGAAATAGATTGTGTTTCATTTCCTTTCGTGCAGTACATTATATGGTACTAAGAATTCTAAATAAAGAAATTTTGATACTTGAACTTACTTTGACATTTTTTCTTCGCTTCAAAATTGCCACCCCGTGTCAAACATAGCCGACACCCTGCATGTGGCGTTCTACACGGTGAGTTTGTTTCATAGATACTATGTGCAGTGACTTTTTAATTTTACTAATTTTCAATATTATTTCTTAATTTCTTACACAACCACATTATCAAAATGAGATACTTGTCTCATTTGCAATCATATCTATCTCATCTCCTTATTTTCATATCTTAGTTAAAAAAAATCTCATAATTGGGTTCTACTGAAAGCAACAAAAAACTGCAGCTAAAAGTTTTCAAATATTAAATACGAGACAGAAACCTTGAATAAAAAAAAATTGTATAAAATATTATGGAGTCTCATTGTTTTAGAATGTCATAAATTTCTTCTCCTTGGGCAAAACAAATACTCGTATTATAATTTGAATCTTTAATAACAATACAGAATCAATGTTACATAAATATTGATTTCACAATGATTAAAACATGTATACTCTATCACAGAAGACATATATATTTGACCTTTTACAAGCACATTTAAGCATTTTTATTCAAAAGCACAATGATTTAATTTTGTATCAGTCCAAAGATAGCAAACAATAAATCTAAACTTCCAGTAATTTGATGAAATGAATCTGAATATAATTTTCTTAATTTTTTTGAAATACACAAATTCATTGGAATAAATGCAGACCTGATGATTTTCCCCCTTTAAAAATCTCCAATCTCCATGACTTTTCAAGATTATATCTACATAAAGCTTACAACTTTTCAGACCAACTTACTATCACATATAATCTGGAATTCTCAACTCTTTTTTTCACCCTTAGATCAGAAACATCTCACAAGGCTCATAAGAATGTCAATATTTATGTTTTAAGGTCTATCAAATAAGATAACGTACAAATTGATTAATGGCTGATTATTTAAGATTATTATAAAGGACCATCCATGTTATCACACTGTATGATGTAATTGCAATATGTTCATTTTATTAATATCAAAACAAACTGAAAGTTACTTGTTAGGCAAAGGGTAATACTAATTGAACATTGCTTTAAAGAAATTTTAAGGATTATTTTTTTTATGAATAAGTATTTTTTTGTACAAAGAATTCAAGATTTAAATATTGAATATTAAAATATCTTAACTATACAAATTTTAATGATATAATCTGTCTATATAAGTTTCCTAATATTAATCAAATGAAATTAATTGAGCTTCATTGCTCCCAGGAGGTGGTCCCTGGGGTTGTTCCTGTTGTTGCCCCTGGGGTGGGGGTTGTTGGTACTGTCCTGTCTGATTGCCCATGTACTGTTGTGGCTGATTTGAATACTGTTGCTGTGGTAATGCATTTGCCATTCCTGAAGGAGAAAAATGTGAAACTTATGTAACAATTAAACATACATAAGAACTATATCTATCATTTAAAAATATTGTTTTCTTAGTTGGTTTTATTTTTATTCTAATTTTGTTTAATGCACTAACTGTGGATTTATGATGATAAGTGCAGAAATAATGTTCATGTATTTTGTGGGTATTGAAGATGTTTATAAATGTTTTATTTCCATTAAAAACCACAAATATACATTTTCTACAAGCTTGTAATCAGATTTAAGAAAAAATATGATATCAAACTGATATAATATAAGCATCTGCAAAATCAGCTCTAAAAATGTATTCAGTAGTCCAGTTCCAACAGCTTACAATAAATTATAAAGAGGAGTGGGATATCAAAATTTCTATGCTCAAAAGGAAATAATTTTGGAAATCATTGATTTGCCAAAACATCCTTTCCATATCATGATCACAAATGGACAAATAACTTATTTTGATTCACCTGAATGTAATAATCATTTCAACTAAGGTGAAATAAACCATTTCACAAGTACTTGGATGTTAAAGAAACTAAAATTTCACCAATCAATTGAGTAACACACTGAAAACAAAGAAAATTTTAAAATTCCATAAGGCTAATTTTACATTATCTTAAAATAATCGAAAACGTTGTATGTAGTCGTTTTTTGTATGAATAACAACCATATAAAATATGTAAGCCCAGCTGACCAGAAGATCAGTTGGCCTAAACAAACAGATGCACATATATAATTAACAGTAGCATTCTAAAGGTTTACCTTGCATGTTATATGCCTGATTATAATCTACATTTGAACTAGTTGGTACTTGATATCCTTGATTCATGGGCATTCCTTGCTGTGGCATGCCTGGTGGAATAGGTGAAGTAGGCATTCCACCTTGTGGCATCCCTGGTTGCATTCCTTGTGGGGGTGCCATAGAAGTCTGGGGCATTCCTTGTGATGCTGTTGAAGGTGGCATTCCACCTTGTTGTGGCATGCCCTGTGACATTGTAGCAGGTGGCATCTGGCCATATTGGCCACCAGTCTGGTATCCTGCTTGTCCGTCATAGGCACCAGGTAGATTTGAGGGTTGTGTAGACATTGGTTGTTGTTGATATGGTCCCTGTTGGTACTGTGGGCCGTTCTGACTAGTTACTTGTGGCTGGTACTGTCCTCCAGCTTGACTATATCCAGGCTGAGTGTTTGGTTGGTTGTACATTTGTGGTGTACTATGTCCCATTGGTTGTTGCCCATGTCCTATTGGCTGTTGGCCATACATATTTTGCATCTGATGAACAGGAGATCCATCTGATGACCCAACAGGACTAAATGTTTGCTGTGGAGGAACACCACTCATTGGCATCTGACCATATCCTGGCTGCTATTAAAATAAAGAACAAATTCATTGGTACACATTCAACAAAATCTGCACCTATGTATCAGATCTCATGAGTAATTTTGCATCACCAAAAAAAACAGAATAATGGCATGAGCAATGAGTCTTTGTTCCTGTTTTTGAGATATATAGGTAAATAGTTTTTGAATTTAATTAATTTTGGAGACAAAATAATGTCTTTTTAATGTGTTATTTTTAGGACATGTACAGGAAGTATGTGGTACAAATGAATAAAAAAAACATACAAAGAACAGCACAATTCTTTACCATATGTTTATTTACGGTTTATCTTTTGTCAAAGAAAATAAACATTATTGGGGAAATAACATTTATGCAATACTTTGGGAAATATCTGGGGAGTTACCTAGTACCTTGAATAGCTATTATTTTTAATTCTAAGTAGGAGGTAAATTATATGTCAATAGGGAGAATAAAATTTAATCACTAAATATAGAGCTGCCTTTGTTAAATTCTTGGCAAAAAGACAGCTTGAATTTTTTGTCTTTACCTGGTCAGAAGTCATTATCATATTTATTTTGATCTACTATCTTTGATGAATCCCATTCAAGAAGATTCTGTTTAATACTGTGAATGCATACATGTGTAGAAGAAATCTGATGAATCATATGTCTCTTTTGCAAGCCCAAATTATGAATCCCATTGTATGCAGACTTTATAATAGTTAAGCTTATAAACCATGTGATGTACCTGTGGATATCCATAATTCTGCATCTGTCTGATTTGTGTCATGTGTTTCTGCTGTTCTAATCTCATTTGCATTTCTCTTTCTTGTTCCTGTAATCTCTGTAAAGCCAACTGTCTTTGCATCTCCAAATATTCCTACAAAATTGTTATTTACATGATATAAAACTATTCCATTCTTTTGAAATTAATTTCAGTTACCTTTGCCGTTTACTATGTGACTATCATAAAAAACTAAACTTATTGCCAGAGTACACCTTGACAGAATTTTGCAATGTTGTGATTGGCATATCTATTATGTATATAACCAAAAAAAAAAAAAAAAAAGATTTTACCGAAACAACCATAACTTAATATAGTCCATATGTACTTAATAGTAGCATTATAAAAATGTTAAGACAAATCAATCTTGTAATTTTAATAATAAAAGTAGAAGACTTTAACATTCTAGTTTCAATGTGAAATTCAGATATTATTGCATGCATTTATTATTGCCATTTTGTCATTTTAGTCTAAAATGTTATTTTAATTATTGTGATATTCAGAAAAATCCTGTTTGATTCATCATGTTCATAAAAAAAAAATCAAATTGCGAGTTTTAATTATATTGATGATAACTCTGTCGCATTTTTTGCAATAATAAAAACATCACAATAATTTCTGAATTTACAATAACAAAAATGCTTACATGTTTCTTTTGTCTCATAATTTCTAGTTTATGTGCCATTTGAATCTGTCTCTGTCTTTCCATCTCCTCCAGTTCTCTACGTCTTTTTTCTCTGTGATCTTCTCTTAAAGCATCTAAAGCTTCTCTAGCATCCCGTAACTGGGCAAGTTTGTCTTGTAGAGCTTCATAATTACCTAAAGGCATAAAATTAAATAACTAAATGAAATGCTTGTTGGTATGGTCACAAATTTGTCAACATCTATTTTGTGCTTATATTAATTATAACAGAAAATAATCCAGGTACAAGTTTTAATTTATCTGTTAAATTTAATCAAGAACACAAATCCGGATTCAGTAATTGATTTGTGTTTTGTAAACAATCAATGTCCTGGTTGCATGCAGAATTAATTTGAGGATAAGATTTAACAAGACAAGCAGTTAAAATTTTATCCAATTTACAAAATTTTTTACTGAAAATTATAGCAACATGGGCCAGAAATACAGGACCACGCTCCAAATAGGACAGTTGTTCAAACATGCTTCAAGGACCTTGAGAAAAACTGTAGATGTAGTGCTGAATTCATTCTCTTATTTTTTTTATAATGTGTCAAAATAAAGTCATAAAAGAAGTGATCACAACACACTGTTCTATAAGTAATTTTGGTTATAACCTAGCTTTACAAAAAGAATGTTCAGCATAGTTTTCGGAGGAACCTGTTTTCATCATGTAATCAGATTGAACAAAGCATATTTTTCTTAGTACTTTTTAAGAATAGGATAACAGTGACATAAACACAGAATATTATGCTCATCCTCAAACTGTCCAGTTTATACATAATTGTGCTAATGCATGAATAAATACTTTGGCCCTACCTCTCAGTCCCAAATGGGTTTTGATTGCATTTCATGCAATTTTTACCGAAACAACACACTGTTCAATAAACAATGTTTGTAACAACCTAGCTTTACAAAAAGAATATTCAACCTATTTTTCATTATAAAATCAGATTGAACAAGGCAAAATTTTCTAAAATATTTTTCCAAGAATAGGAAAACAATGACATCAGCACAGAATATTATGCTCATCTTTTACCTATTCAGTCTACATTTTATTAATGCATTTATAACAACTGCCACTGTACCTCTCAGATCCTCCTGTTTACCCACATACTTCATCAGCTGAGGATGCATGTTAGAGATAACATTGAACAGTGACTGAACAGAAGAATCAGTAGCAATACTACGTCCTCGTTGGGAATTACTTCTCATACGATTTACAAAGATCTCTAAACTGCTCTGTAATGCTTTGAGGAATTGTTCTTCATCATCCTCATTCTCTCCATTTTGATAAGCCTGAAAATAAACAAAACATTGTCATATGGGCAGGAATTCACTAGTGAAATTTTAGGGTCAATAGTGTTTATCCAATTAAAAAATAAAGAAATCATGCAAATATGGAGAATAAACATTGTTTAAATAGCAAAGTGGGTTAGTCTTTATTGCCACATGCAAAAAAAATGGATCCAATTAAAAAAAAATTAAAAAAATCAGCACTTGTTATGTGCTGGCAGTTGAAAACTGTAGACAAAAAGTGTGACATTTCTGCAGTGGCAAAACCCCTAGTCATATTTAGAATATGCCTGAAGAATTGTTCTACTATAATAGTTGAAAATCAACTGCAAAATGATCGGTCTATCATTTAGAAACCCCATTTTGTACAGAATCCGATTATTGCTGCAAATAAAATACGTTTGAAAATGGACAAGTGCATGTAACTTTTCGGGTCAACAAATGTTACATGCACCTTTTCATTAGCTGATTAGCTTTGGAAGCAAGTTATTGGTCCAGCATGGCAAATTTTGAAAGGTGTCAACAATGGTTACAATTTGGATTTCATGATTTTTATCAATCAACTGAAGTTTGAAAAATATAGAAGGTAAGAAAATTTATTTCATTTTCGTGTCAATACTGCCCAATAATACTCATCTTTTTATAACAGTTGTATACTTTTTATAGTAAGCATTAACATAACTATTTTTTTCAAATTTCAACCCACTGATAATTACATTAAAATGTGGCTTTGTCATCTTTCACACTTGGCATCTACCAGTGATCAACCAGATGATAAGAGAGTGGGACCAGGTTAATTTTGACCTCACAATGAAGTGTTACATGCACTTTTTGTGTAAATTAGGTTCTTTGATAATGATGTGTGACTTGCTTTGCAATTTTGTCAAAAAATATAAGTTTATCTTGTATTTAAACAGGTTTGACCCTTACGATATTCATTTTATTGCTGGAGAGATTTCTGTACATAACATTGACACGAAAATATTTACCAAGGAAAGGTGTCTATGATACATGCAAAAGCTTTTTTTTGTACGGTTTGCCTTATCAATCTAATTTTTTACATGAAATACCACAGATTAATTGCCAATTTGATTAACTAGTACTTGTATTCATTCTCAGCATTATAAAGATAACTGGCCACTTAATTTGAAAACATAAAATGTAACATTGACACCAGAATAAAAACAATATTACTTTATTACACTTAAAGCATAACTGGCCAGTGCATAATATTAAATCAAATGTAAATTTATGCTGAATTTTTAACAGAGAAGTTGTTGATCTTTCTTGATTTCTAGACTTTACAATATTTACTTGTAATTCTTATCGTTTAAAGGCATGTAACATTGACACATCTTCTGCGTCCAGGTTACATGCTACAACCTAATAAATGTGCATACAATTATTCAATCAATAAAATCTTGTTGAAATTTAAAATTTGCTTCATTAAAATGATATTAAAGAAATAAATGAGTTTTAATTATTTGTGTTTATTTTTTTCCTGATTGACTAGCAATTTTTCCTCATCATTTGTTGGTGTTCCTGTCAATGTTACATACATAACCCAGAATTATAATGTTTTAAAAGCATTGATTTCCAAACCTCTGTTATGAGCTTTAAAATGAGTTTATCTGAGTTTATAAATGACTAACATCTGAAATATTGTCATCACATAATTTCTTTGATGCTCCTATGATAACTTTATGAGTAACATGGACTACGATTTTTGTATCAGGTCTTTTTTGTGTTACATGAGAAGATTTTACTGTGTTGAAATCAACAGTTAATCTAATTTTTAATATTCAAAGTTATTATTATGATACTTATTTTAAAAAATAATGTATAAAGTAAACCCAAATTAAACTTTTTTTCATTAAGAAATTGTGTATGTAACATTGACAGAGTCTATTATTTAGACTTTCACATGTTCAGGCCAGTGTTACATGCGTAAACAAAACACTAGTTAGTAACATTGACAACAATATTTTGTGTCCAGATTTTTTTATGTTACATGCAAAGGTATTACTTCCTTAAAGTCAGACATTTATATAACATTTTATAACCTAAATGATTAATTAGATATTACTGGGCAGCAATTATATTATTTCTCCAAAGTTGACTATTAAGCACACCACTTTCATCTTCTGGTCTTCATGTATGTAACATTGACATACAACCTTTTACTTTCTGTCAATGTTACATGCATGAACAGAACTGATAACATTTACTAACTCCTTTGCTCTATTAAGAGATTATTGATAATTTAACTTGTTTTACCACCATCAAACTTCATCTTTATTTCTAAATTTAGACATTCTTTTTAGAAGTGTATTTTCTTCATTGACAACAAAATTGGTGCCGGTCTTGAAAATTTACATGCAATTTTTAATAAAAAAAATCTACAGGCAATATAAACCTAAAAAGGAAAAAGTTGATCAGCAATAAATGTGATGAAGAAAACTCTCAGGAAGATGCTGCAAAAAGATACTGTCCCTGTCAACCAGTCAGATGGTGATGTCCCTGGCAGCCAGACAGATGGTGATGTCCCTGTCAGCCTGGAAGATAGTGATGTAAATATCAGTCAATCAGTTAGTTGGTGATGTTCCTGTCAGTCAGTCAGTCTGTGATGTTCTTGTAATCCAGTCAGAGGGTAATGTCCCTGTCAGCCAACAGATGGTGATGTCCTAGTCAGCCTGGCAGATGGGGATGTTCATATTAGTCAGTCAGTTGGTGATGTTCCTGTCAGCCAGTCAGATGGTGATGTCCCTGTCAGCAAGGTTGGCAAAAAAGTGGTCAATACTAGTATTGACCATGCCAGTGGTAAATACCGGTATTTACCGGGAAATACTGGCAAATACTGGGAAATACCGGCAAATACTGGTCAATTGAAATTTTGAGTGGTCATTACTATAAAAACCACTATCTATTTGGTCAATTATAATTACAATTAACAATAAATTTATATAGAAGGTGTTCAAATCATTTTTAATGCTTTAATTTTAATTCTATATATATATATATTGTAAATTCAAACAGGAATCTATATTGATTAATGTGAACATAATATTATAGTTAAAGGATAAAAACTTTTTGTCCCTATTTCAAATTTTCATTTCCAGCATGAAGAAGGTTTCTGATCTCACAGTTAAATAGCTATAGACAGGAAATGATTTATTGTTTAGGGGAGTCTTCAAATATCAATTTTATTACTTTCAACCCATGTACTGTCAACTTTTATTGGAGGCTGTTGTTTTAGTAATTAACTTTTGACACCTAGCAATGCCAGGTGATAGGTAAAAAGACCCAATGTAACTTCATTTACCTGTGGTTTTATTTACCTTCAATTTTAATTACCTGTAAAATCATACATTTTGAATAAAAAATTCATTAATTTAAACATGTTTAAATAAAATATAAATTTGTATATATATATATATCTTAAGTATGTAATATCATAATTCATAAAAACTAAAATTTTAAATCAGGGACAGTAACAATCAGTGTTATAAATGTATAAAACATATCAAATTCATTAATGTTATAAGCTGACACATTATATTTGACTTTTTATCAAGGTTTTACTTCAATTAATAGTAGAAATAACCATAAAAATTTCAATTGACCAGTATTTGCCAGTATTGACCACTTGGGGAGTATTGTCCAGGGCGGTAAATACTGGTAAATACCACTGGTAAATACCGGGGGTGGTATTTACCATCCAACCTTGCCTGTCAGCCAGTCAGATGGTGATGTCCCTGTCAGCCAGTCAGATGGTGATATCCCTTTCAGCCTGTCAAATGGTGATAACCCTAGCTATCAGCCTGGCAGATTATGATGTCTGTGTTAGCCAGTCTGATAAGGTCCCTATTAGTGAGTCAGGTGGTGACGGTCCTTTAAGCCAGTCAGATAGTAGTGTTTGTCTGTGTCAGAAAACCAGATGATGGTGACTGTGTATGCAGACATACTAGTGATCTCCAATTTGACCATTCTACAGCAGTGTAGAAGATAGTTATTTCAAAATCTTGTTTATTTATCCCTTTTCAATCACCAGTCAACACATGTATCATGTGTATTTACTGATGCTCATTATAGAAATCATGAGAAATTCCATTTGTAACATATTTTTTTTAATTGTTATGCCAATAATTGACATTCCAGAATATCTTTTGCATTATAAGAGGTTCAGGCTCCTTCTGATTTCAAAATAATAATAATAAACTCATCATGGATACCAGAATTGAAATTTTGTAGGCCAGAAACGCTTTTCGTTTACAAAAGACTGTTCAGTGACACTAATTATAAAACAACAAAGTAAAAGAAGGCCAAATAAAGTTGAAAACAGGACTATGGTCTAGTGGGTGTTGGTTTTCTCTTCTGAATTGTTTTACACTGGTCATTATGGGGCCCTTTAAATTGTGGCTTCCTGTAGTTTAGGTAACAAGTTTTCAAGATGAAATGGCATTGAAAAATCGAAACAAGACATTTGAGAGTTTCTATATTATTGTAAACTTTATAATCTATGCATGGATTTTGGTTCTGATTAAGGGTAGATTAATTGTTTTTTTTTGTTGTTTTTTTTCAGATAGATAGTTGAAAATGTTGGAGACAGAAAACAAGAAACAAGAAACTTGTTTTGAATGTTTGAAATAAAATTTATTGTTTAAACCTTAAAAAGTTATCATAAATGTAAGATTTACCAGCAGAAATAAAACGAGATATTGGGTAATATGTCTATCAGACAACAACCTCAAAAATGAAACCCAAATTGTTCTTTATAGAAGTTATGTAAACGATTGAAAATAAGATTCTCAATAAATGCAGCTGTATCAACCTCTCGTAGATTTGTCCATATTTTGTCTTGGTTTTTCATACTATTAATTTTAAGTGTAACTGTGTCACATGAATGAGGGATACATGTAATCATTTTGTACCCTTACTTTGTCAGTATTAGTTATTGAGTGAGAAACTTGTGGATGCTGATGGTTGTGTGGTTGTCTTCTTATCAATCTCATCCCTGTGCATAAAAAAACGGGTTGCTCAAACTTACTGATATAAAAATGTTTCATGTTGTGGAAATTTTGGATGACTCCTTCATCAATTGATCTATCTTTGGTCTTAATTTGATTTTTCTGGTTATTTTGACATTTGAATATCTTTTAATTTAGCCTTCCATAGTGTACCACCATGAACAAGCATAACTACTGGTATAGTTAAAAAATATGTCTGCTGTCTGAAATTTAGGTGAATGGTTTTGGTATTAACCACTATTTAAATAATATCATATATGAGAAATGTGGCAGTATAATTGTATAATTTACATTCAGATGGTTGTTTGGAGGCTTTTTATATCTTTTAAGGTCAATTCTGGCATGGTTCATTATTCATATATTTTGTGTCCACGTTACATGCAACATTTAAGTCACTATTTTATGACAGAAATGAGATAATTGCAAAAATATTAATACAATTTTTTAATGTGAGGGTAACACAATGAAAAAGAGCCTTTGCATGTTCAGAAAGAAAATGATTCTTACTGTATTTATCTCTTAAACATTGCATGTAACATTGACAGAAAAGTAGAGGAAACTTGTTTTCACAAAATTTCTGAAAGAAATGAAAATATACATTTTAGAGTTTTGATGATAGACAATGTTTTGTGATCAATATATATGATATTGAATGTTGAATAAGTTAAGGAATCATTAATCTCAATTTGGAAAAAGTGTCCATGTTACATGCTCCAAATTCATTATTTGCATTGTTAATCCAAACTGACGCAAGTTTGAAAATGATTTTTTGGTTACAAATAGAAGGACACCATTTGTAGCAATAATTTGTAAAAAATTTAGAAGCTTATAATGATTTTTATTTTTTTCTTACAATGTCACACTAAAGTAGCATTAGTGAATTCCTGCCCATATTCTAATAATATAAGTTTCACATGAAACAATTACATTTTTTTCACATGCTGCCTATCTCTTTTCACCTAGGATGAACCACTTTCTCTAAAGAATGGTTTCAAAATGTCTGTTTATCGGATTTTTCTTGGCAAATTGGATATTCCTAAAAATCTTCTCTAATTTCTTGAAAATGGGGTAATTATTATAAAGTATCTTAATCAATAGGACTCTTTCTCTACTGTAGCAGCAACATATATAAAACTGTTCAAGCAATTATTATTCAGAAAACAGTTTTTAAAACAGGACACAATATATCACCTCTGCACCTTTCATAAAACCAATGGGGGACTATGTCTTCACATTCCATATATGCAGATAGAAAGATAAATCATATTTACATACCTCAATGACAACTTTCCCTCCTTCTGTCGCTTTCTGTTCTGTAGTAACTACAGGGGCTGATGGAGTAGTGGTTGGAACATTGGTCGTTTTTATCTCAGATTTTTGTTGCCAGTAATTTCTGTTCAAATAACGAGCCAACTCGGGATCCATTTCTTCAGTATCTACCATTGGTGCAGAAACAGTCTACAAAAAAAATCAGATTATTTTATAAATAAAAAGTAAATTTAGATGTACAGGAAATCTACGTTCATTCATTCATTCAAATTTACAGTCATTCTCATCTACGTTTCACATTTAAACCCTTTTTATGTGTTTTTGTTTGTTTTCTTTGTGTTTTAGTTAAGTATATAAAATAAAGATAATGATTATTGTCATGACGATCAGGGCAGATCCAGAATTTCTGAAAGGGGTGTTATGATACCATGTACAAAAGCCATATAATACCAATATCATACTCAGGACAAGGCATAATATTTGACCCAAGTAGGCTCAAAACTGAGAAGTGAACTTATAAAACATTAAGGATCATCTTAATCAAACAAGCCTTTAAAAAGAAGGATATTAAAACAAACTTTTAATAGAGAACTTCAAAAAAAGTTTAAGAGTACTATTTATTCAGTCATTTAAAATATGAAAAATCATACCAAAGAACAAAGAATTGATTAAAACTATTTCTAACATGACGTCCTTCAAACGCTTTGAGTACACACCAGTGGTAAAATATATGAATATATTGTTTGGGCTGTTCCGATCGTACTCCCACATCATATGCTTGTTTGTGAATGAGCTACCCGACATCATAGAACAATAACGTCAGAATATGAGCATTTTAAGGGAAAATATATGCTTGTGAAACCGAAAATCATCACAACAAGGAAACATAAACACATGATGCTAACATGTTTTTAATAAGCCATTTTTGTATACATATCAAGTATGTTTCTTGATGGGAACGGCTTATAACGCCTTCCCCTACAGCGCTTTGATCCAAAACAATTGCCATATTTGTCCTATTACAATCGAAATTATTCATGGGGGCTTGAATATATCATGATTTTACCACAGGTTGTCCCTTGATGCGGATATTTTACCTCTCGCTATTGGCAGGGTAAAATATTTGTCATAAAGGGCCAGCCTGTGGTAAAATCAAGATATATTCAAGCCCCCATGAATTATTTCTTAAATAATATATTGCCTGAAAAACATTAATGGTTAATAAATGGGAGTATCATTCCAGGATTAAACAGGTCAGGAATAACCACCAATTGGTGGATTATACTTCAATTGACATATAATCCACCAATTGACATATAATGGTATAGACCAATTGGTGTACATGTATAATTCTTAGTTTTTCAAAACAAATCATTCCACCAAAATGAAGCATTGTTTTCTTAAAACCATATTATGGTATGAAAACTTGTCAAACATTCCTAGTTTAGCATAGTGACATAACATATTGCATTTAATCAATAATTGTATTTGAAGTTTCTTCTATTGTTAGTGTTATCTTGTCAATTCTTGATTGGCCTTGATTTACCTGTAATCACCTGTCAATGGACATCATTACTGTATATAGTCATGTGTTCATCTCCAAAGGTGAATGGAGCTCTTTGTTAGTACTTAACTTTCATTATCAAAAGTCAATCATGGTCAAAAGTACAAATATTTCAACAAAAGAATTGTTGTGCACATGCATTCTCAAAAGATGCAGCAGGCTTTAACAAAACTGAAACTTTCAGAGGACTCAATAAGGGTCATGAAATAGGTTGCAAGTTGCAAAATCATGCTCCTATCTCACACTAGCATTTAATTTAAAAAAACTTGCAGTATACATCAATTGGTCTATACCAATATACCTCAATTGGTGGATTATACGTCAATTGAGGTATAATCCACCAATTGGTGGTTATTCCTAACCTGTTAAACTACTCTCAAGTTGCAGATTTTACTGGATTTCTTGTTAAATAAGGACAAAATGATTTCCAGAATTCATGTAACTAGTTCTTTATAATTCATCAGTGAAGGTTATAAATATTTTATGAGTCTTTCTTCATGTGACTGCATGACTAATGCAGATACATTTTGTATTTTCCTTACAATTTATGTAACTTGGTGAATGTCCATTAGCCTTTGATTAAATAAACAATAAGGACTTCCTTAAGTAAAGGAAAGCACCTTAACAAATGGTTAAACATAGTTCATTCACTTACATATGTCAGGAAAATCTTTTTGTTGTCAAACATAAACAGGAAGTAACAGGGACACATTAAAAACCAGAACAAATCTGGACAGTCTAAGGGAGATAACCATTAAAAATTATGATTTTATTTTTTATCATACCCCATGTGGGGGCTTTAGTGAAATAAAATGTCTTATGTCAAACCAAGGCTTTGTATAGTTTAATACTACAAATCCTTGATAATACAAAATAATTTAGGGAGATTCATTTTGAAACAATGAATTAATCTGTTAAATAAAACAGCAAAACAAAAGATAACTTATATCTTACATAAAATATTCTGAATTTAACATTTTACAATTTATTTCTATATGATGAAGCAGGAAACATTTCGCTACTCTTCTTCAAAATAACAACTAATAAGTCTATTTAAAAGACTGCTATAAACTGAAAGTATTCAAATACAGGGAGGGGGTGAATAACACTCGCCTTAATTAGTCTATGTGCATATTAAACAAAGGACACAGATGGATTCATGACAAAATAGTGTTTTGGTTATGGTAATTATAATATTTACCATAGATCCATTGCACTCTCAAATTGCCATATTCAGTGAACCTTAAAATCTGGGTCAAAAACTTTATTTTGCTTGAATATCATGTGAATATAAAAAAGTTCATTTTATAAAGCACATGTGTACTACTTTTTCAAGTTGAAGTAACCCCATATTACTTACCCTAAACCAAAAATTTAACCTGATACAGCACAGATGGACAGACAGACAGACCATAAAACACCATGCCCCTTTAGTATAGAAGGTGGGGAATAAAAAATACAAACCACTCTGCTGGAAATACAATTGTTTAAATATTTTTTATTCTTTCAAGTGTTTCTGTCTTTGACTTATTCTATGTAACTCTCTGCTCTCACAAGGCAGCACTTGCACCCGCAAAGTGGAAAGGGATTAATATAAGTTGCAATAAATTGTTTCCCAATATTGTTTCCCAATCCACTATAAATAAATATGTTTAAACTAAACTCTCAACTGAACACTTGTGTTTATTAAATTAATTCTTCTGTGTAATCTACAGTATCAGTTTTATTTACAGTATGCCTCATCACAGAATCATCCCATACGTACAATCAACTTTTAAAATGTTAGCATAAGTTTTCAAATTCGTTTGGCCTTTAAACACATTCATAGATCATGCTTTCCAAATATTAATCACAGGATTGGCAAATCAAGTAATAACTACAGTATAATTTCCTTTTCTAGTAGAATTTGTCAAAAATTTGTTGATCATCATGATTCAATTTTGTTTTTTAAAATAAATTCAATAAACTTGGTAAGGCTACACATTTACAAGTTAATTCTAAGTTATTTGAATAGCGATACAGAGCAGAAAATTTGATTTTGGATGTAACTAATCTTATTGGTCTTTTTTGTCTATCAGCTCATAGACATTATTTTGTCAACTACATTTTTTCGTGATTAATCATTTACTCCTTACAAATGGAATTTAGAATTAATTTATAAGGAATGACTAACATTTTTTCTGATTATTGAAATAACATAAAAATGTGGTGAACACTGAAATACCCATGTATCAAAATGCGAAAATGACAACAGCCAGTGGAAACAATGCTTGAAGATGAAAAAGTTAATCATTGTGAAAAGGACAATAAGTTAGATAGCAAAATTTCTGTCTTCATAATTTCATGCATAAAATATATATATAATATCCTAGGAAAAAATAATTTTAACCCATCATTATTTTAAATCCTGTTGCTTTATGACCACTTAATTGAAAAGTATTGCAATTATATTATGATTATATTCATATCTATATATGATGTATATCAACATTATTGTGTCTATCACCAAAATCATTGTAATAAATTACTTTGCTCATCATGGGCCTCTTAATTGGAATAAAAAAAACTCTTATTCTATCTTAATTACTTAATGCTCAACAAGAAAATACTAAATTCTACTTGGAAATAAGAAGTCTGATACAAAACGCATTTACACAAGGGATACTAGCTCTGTAAAAAGATTTAAGTGAAGTGCTTGTAAACACTAAAGGCTAAAGGATTCAATCATTTTTCAGTTTAAAATTAAACATTGTAGTTTTATTAAGCATTGACAATTTTTTAACCAGATACAAAATTGTAATTTTCTTAACAAGTATGGTTATACACAACATTTTGTAGTTTGAATATCTGAGTAAATGAGTCATTAGTAAATTTCTTGAAATATTCATGGATAACATTTTTAAAATGTTGTGAACAAAGCTTTCAATTTTTTTTTTTTTGCAAAATTAATGATAAAGTCTGCAGTATTGCATTCAATAGCATCCAAGTCAGCCCCAGAAGTCTTTTCATTTGCTTCAATTCAATCTTTTCACTTTTTTCCTATTTAAGTGTGTTATCTCTTGATTACTTGTATAAATTCATCATAATAATTGAGCTGAGGATGTAAATATGGTTAGATGCACAATGGTGGAAGGAGAAGAGCACTATACATAAAGAGAGCACCTGTTCTACACATGGAAATATGGTTCTTCTTAGAGAGGGTTAAAAGATTAATTTAGAACTTTAATGTACAATAATTGAAAGAAAACAAATTGTCATATTCATCAGGAGTTTACATAGATTTTTTGTTGATCACCAATCAGTATACATTGAATTATGACTGCCAGAATAATTTTCAAATAATGTAAAACATTTCTTAACAGAATGCTTTCATGCTGATCACCACTGCAATAAGCCTCTATCTTCTATTTACATTTTAAAGTATCCATGTGGATTTCCCCTCCTTTTAAAATAGATAACCTTTACAATATACTTACAGCTGGTTGACTGTAAGAAGATGTTTTGCTTGCTGTTGTTGTAGCCCCACCACCATACACTCCATAATTACTTCTTAACCTGTCACGCTGAAAATAAAATGTTGTTTAAATATAGTAGAAACATATATACTTTATTATCGGACCACAGATGAATTATCATGTTGTGATTGGTTAAACGTCGTCACGTGGTGACCCCCTATGAGACCGTATGGGGTTAGTAAGCTCCATATGGGGTTCATGACGCGTTAATGGCGACGTCATCTATTAATGTTGTTGTGTTACATTGGTTATTTTTCAACAAAACACAGCAGAAAAAGTCCAGCGTCCGATAAATTCGTTATACGGTTAACTACTGACCCTCTACGGATCCATAGAAGGTGAATAAAATTCATAGTGGACTCGGCCTCTGGCCTCACCCCCTATGGATTTTACTAACCATCTATGGATCCGTAGGGGGTCAGTAGCGAACCATATAACTTATAATACAGGCATACATAATCAGAAAACTTGAAAACTGTCTGAGCAGTAAGATAAAGGAAGCATGTATCTCCAAAACTCCAAGTTTATTTTTTTTTAGTTTTGTGAAAAAATTATACTACATCTATTACATAAAGTTAACACTGATCAATGATCTATGTCAAATAAGATAAGGTCAGGTGAACATAAAGGACAATGGTCATAAGACACACAGTAACTTCCTAACAAAAGGAATCTATATACATGATATACAAGGATTGTACAATAGTTTTAACCACAGCTGCTGGGAGAATGTAATCCCTATTTCTATTGGCTAAGGCAGGTTATTTAAAAACAACAAAATCTAAAAGCTTTCAACATATTAAATATGCATAATTACCTCCTTCTGTTTAGTCTCAGCCTCACTCTGAGATAAAGCTAGAGCTAATTGTAATTCTTCTTCCTCTTGTATCTCCTGTTCTGTCTTCTGGGGTGCCACCTGTAAACAATTGAGTCATTTATATATATATATATAAACGAGTCTAAATTGAAAACTAGGTTCAAACCTATGGTTGTGTTGGATAAAAACCTCAATTTTTATATGTGTGCATGTAAAACAAATATGGTTGTAGAAGGGTCTAAAAACAGCACAAACAAACATTTTCCAAAAGACCAAAAAAGTGAAAAAGTATCTTTAAACAAAACGCATTTGACTAACAGGTCGAACAACTGATGTTTTTTTAATCCTGCTGTCTGCCATTGGCGTTTGTCAAATAAAATTGATCACAAGATGTAACAAAATGAATCTTAATATCTTAATATAAATTTAATACTAAACAGAATTTTGTTTCAACTTGTGGCCACGATGTTATGCCACAAACATATGGTGTCAATATTTTTTAGTACACCAGATCCGGATTTCGACAATAAATGTCTCTTCAGTGATGTTAGGGATCAGAACGGTATTTGGAAGGCCATATAAAAAATACCCTCTTTTTTAGAAAAAGTACCCTCATTTTTAGATAGACTCTTGAATTTAAAGAGTCAATAAAGGATGAACAGATCATATAAACCGGAGGGAAATATGATACAAGCCCAAACGAAAAACAGAAACGAGTCTTAATTGAAAACTAGGTTCAAACCTATGATTGTGTTGGATATAAACCCCAATTTTTATACGTGTGCATGTAAAACAAATTTTGTTGTAGAAGGGTCTAAAAACAGCACAAACAACATTTTCCAAAAGCCCAAAAAGTGAAAAAGTATATTTAAACAAAACGCATTTGACTAACAGGTCGAACAACTGGTGTTATATATATATACTAGTCCGGATCAAGGTGATAATATTGTAAAGACTATGCCAAAGTCCACATTACAGTTGGACCAGAATGAAATTTGGAGGACAAGCCAAGATTCAGGGTTCTGTAGAACTCTTTACAAATCTTTTTTTTTTTTTTTATCACTAATGTTTTTTCAGAGAATCAGATATTATTTCTTTTAATTAGATTACCAAAATAATATTTTATCCAAACTGGAGTAAGGATACCCAAAGTTTTTAAGATGTAAAGCTAATCAAGAAAATATGGCTAAAATAGTGATTACTGGTTGATACATTGTATTGATCATACATTATAAGTATGTGGGTTTTCTATATACATGTTGTTGAGTGCTAATGCGGCGTAAAGCAACCAACAATCAATCAATCAATATATACCTGTTGTTGTTTAGATAATGGACTAGCCAAATATTCTGCTGGTAGTTCATCATCACTTTTCTTTGTAGGTTTTGCTGCTTCTGCTCTGTTAATAGTAAGGAAAAAACAGTTACATTCAAATTTATAAAATACTTATTTAAGACAATTATAATAAAGATATTTTAATTTTTATGAAAATCAGAAATACATTAGTTCATTATTCATTTTCATACATACAAAACAAGTGATTGTAGCACATTCATCAAAGAAGGAAAATATAAATTGTCATCTATGCTGTAAAGTGATACATTTTCTGCTCTAACAGATGCTGTTTAATGGTCAGTATGATTGACTTGGGTACATTAAAAATAATTAGGGGGATCTTATTACAAGTGATAGTTTATATTCTGCTCGTTCAAAAATTATAAATAATCATTAGATTAAATCAAGATAATATTCACTTATTTTCACGCTTAAATAAAGTTTTGTAGTTTCCTCTATAAAAATGTAATATTCCAGGTTTCGGCAAAAGCAAACATTGATTTTTTATAATGCTTGTTTTTAAATTTAGGAAAGCTTATGTTCATCACAATGAGCTATAAAACCTTTATTCAAATAATTTTATTCAATTTTGATGAATGAATTGACTTAAAATGTAGGTATAACAAATGTAATGTATCTATGAAAAATAGGGGGTCCTAGTACAAATGTTTGGAACTGGTGACAAAAACTTAATTGCTAACAATTTTTCTGGCAACCATTTTTTGATAGCCAACACAGTCTTAGTATTGACAAAGACTACTTACTTATTCAAGATCTCAAAGCATGAATCGCACACTCTGACTTCCTTCTCAATTCCAAACTTAGGAATAATGGAGGATTTTGCTGAACATTTTCCACAAAAGACTTCTCCACAATTTCTACAATGATGCTGAAATATAAAGGTGCATGATTTTAAATTATATCCCACACTCATTCAAATCCTATAATAAATATCATTGTTTTGATTTCTTGACATAGTAGTTGTTATTTATTCCCTGTATTGATTTTGGACAAGAGATATCAGTATTCAGAAAAGTTCATTTGCACAGAATTGTTGCTTATTTCATGGAAATTTGGCTTAGTCAATAATTAAGTAGGTTTACCTTCTAAAAAGCTTGATTCAAATCTCAAATGATCAGTCAAAGCATTAGGATTTCAACAATATTATTTTACATAGACATTGAAAGAAAACAACCCAAATTAACATATGCAGGGACATGTATATTTATTGCCATTAACTAGACTTACAGTTTTAAATTTTATACGGTTTCTTTGGACATTGTTAGTCTGTGTTCTAAATTGTAGTCACTTCCATTTGTAACAGTATAGTGGCTTACTGTTATACCACTGTCCCAGTTGGGATCCCGCTAACATGTTTAACCCCGCCACATTATTTATGTATGTGCCTTTCTCAAGTCAGGAACCTATAATTCAGTGGTTGTCGTTTGTTTATGTGTCACATATTTGTTTTTCATTTATTTTTTTACATAAATAAGGCTGTTAGTTTTCTCGTTTGATTGTTTTACATTATCTTATCGGGGCCTTTTATAGCTGACTATGCGGTATGGGCTTTGCTCATTGTTGAAGGCCGTACAGTGACCTATAGTTGTTAATGTTGTGTCATTTTGGTCTTTTGTGGGTAGTTGTCTCATTGGCAATCATACCACATCTTCTTTTTTATATTTTATAAGGAAATTTAATTTGCACAATTTTGAAAACCTACCTGTCTGTTTACCATCCCAAACTTTGTACGACATCTATTACAGCAGTCTCCTTCTTTCCACTCAGGGGCTTTCTCAGCCAAAAACATAGCATCAGCTTCTTTTAGTGTTGGAAAGGTGTGACCTGTAATGAATTTTCTCTTATTAACATTTTTATGTTGTTTCAACAATATTACACAATTCCTAGTTCTTTGCTTATAATGAAGATTAGAATGTTTCGAAACTAGTTTTTTAACAAGAATCTGTTATCTAATATGTTTCCTTATCTCTCAATTTAAGAAGAATACAATTTCAAATATTGTAAGGGTGCAATCTTGCACACCCAGCAAATCTTTTCAACACCACACAATTTTAATCACTGCTTAATTTACTAGCAAGATTTTTTTTTATAAAATTAGTCAGAATGTTGAGGAAGTATTGCATTGAAAAGGTTTTGACTGGATCCAAAGACCTCTGACTTTGAAATCAATAAAGATTATCATCTTCTTATGATGATTTTTGTACAAGCTTGGCAATGCTTGCTCAAACTTAGACTATTGTGTTTCAATATACAGAATCTACAGAATGACATACATGTTTCCACAGAAGCAACATGCAGTTAGTTACTACATGTATATCAATTTTAAAACTTTGTTCTGATTAATGAAAAAGAAATGAATATAATACTGAATAGATTTTTGTCACTGTTATAAAATTATAGACTGGAAAAATTACATTGATATGTAGAACAAAATAAGTACATAATAAAAATCTCAACAACATGAAACATACCTTCCAGCTTCATTAAGTTGTAAGTATCCTGGACTACTTTATAACTTGGTTCGTTACGAAATGCATGCGACCAAACTTGTATCAACTCTAAAATCTTATTCTTCACAGTATCTGGTCTTATCTGAAAACAAATATTCACAAATTTTGGGTTACTTTTTTCACCATTAGTAAAAATTTTATGTAGATGGAATAAAAGGTTGTCTTGGCATCCATTTTGAATAATAAAACAAAATCATTTAAGTACATTATTTAAATTCATAAGTTGTCTCATCCAAAGAAACTGTTAAATACAGTTTTAACTGAAATGCAGAAAAGTGTACCGGTACCCAGATTGCATTTTTTACCACAATGGTCCATCCATCTCTAAACACTAACAATTGCCTTGCAAGTGTCATTTCGAAGCCAGCAATCAAAATTGGGTGTCAGTATTATTAAATATAATTGAATTTGTACACCTAAACATCAGATGAAAAATTCAGGTCAAATTTGAATCAAACTGGCAAAATGCTAAAAATTATATAAAGTTGACAAAAAAGAAGTGCCATGAAAACAGAGCTCTGGTTAATTGTTACAAAACATTTCCCTATATGAATTTATTTTACCATCTTAGTTGTCTTATGAATTTGTGTATGATGAGTATTTTTTTTCCGGATATTGCATCAGATCAATATACATGTTCAATACATATACATAATGTGTCATACCTTTAGCAAGTCCTTTAAAAACTCCATGAATTCTTTAGTTGCAATTTCTTCATGAATCAATGATCCACAGTTCTTTACACAGGATTCAAGTACCTATAATATCATATATTAATACATTACATTACAGTTTACATTGGTGTTTACCCCATTTCTCCTTTTGCATATTTTATAAATTTGCAGTCCTATATATCATGTATATAGTCATATGTAAAAAAGAAACCTATATCATTCTTTTTCATCTATCTTTTTTTATTTATAACTAACATTATATATACAGTTTCTAATATTACTTCTAACATGTCCAACTGTAAATGATAAAATCTGTTAAAATATGTGTATTCACCTGTAAGGCATATATTTCAACATGAGGATTCTCTGCAGATATCTTTCTCTTCATAGCAGCAACAGCATATTTAGGCCTGTAATGTATGAATATATAATATATTTAATGACTATTGATTCTACTTTCTGTCATTATCAAAAATGAATCAAGTTGAAGGTTAGAAATTATATAAAATTGGTCGAAGCTGTTACTATTAGGCCTAAATTGAAATATTGTTTGTTTCCCAAATCCCGACCCTGCCAAGCCAGGTGTGGGTAGTGACTCATCATATTTAGCCATGATGAATTCAACAGGAAGAAGAAAATATTTTATTGCAATATAATGAAATATTTTAGTCTCCATTTCCTAACAGAGCAATGACATGACATTAAATTCAGATCACTTTCAAACTTTTGCTATAAAATGATGATATTTGTGTTTAACTGTGTTCAGTTCATACAAAATATTTCAGTTTTGATGCATCTGTGGACTCACCAGTTTTGAAAATGGTGAGTCCACACAGATTTTGATGAGTCCAGGACTAATGGACTCTCCTTAGTGAGAACCCTGGCAGGGTTGGTCGGGATTGGGGAATATTTTATTTTAGGCCTTATATATTTCAAATAAACATAATTATTCTAGAAGTGCACACAATCATGCATGTTTACACTTGCAGATATTTTATTATTTGCAATTGCTTTGCTTGTACAAGTTTCCTGTAATTTTGTTCTAAGCAGTTCTAGTCAAACATGTAAATGGCCAAACAGATTTTTACTCATACTGTAAAATTGAGAATGGAAATGGGGAATGTGTCAAAGAGACAACAACCCGTGAACCCGACCAAATAAAAAAACAACAGCAGAAGGTCACCAACAGGTCTTCAATGTAGCTAGAGATTCCCTCACCCGGAGGCGTCCTTCAGATGGCCCCTAAACAAACATACACTAGTTCAGTGACAATGAACACCATACCAATTTCCAAATTGTACACAAGAAACTAAAATTAAAACAACACAAGACCTACTAAGGCTAGAGGCTCCTGACTTGGGACAGGCGCAAAAATGCGACAGGGTTGTACCTACCATTGGCTTTGTCTACATGCACATTTTATATATTTCACTGATTAAAAAAACAAGAGTGCACACCTATTAATTTTCTACTTTCTTTATTGATGTATATCAATGATTGGAATTATTCATGGACATGATGAAAGCTCTGACATTACCTTTGGTTAGGCAGACTGTTTTTCTATAAGAATATTTTAATTTTGGGAGTTCAGAAAATAGTCAAGTCATACATTTTGTACAATTACTGATGAATTTGTCTAATGGATAACTATGGATCAAACTTGTCTAGCCAATTTGTTAAACAAATATGTCTTCACATCTTGAATTTTCAGAATATCTGACACTGCTTTTAAGCTTTTACTTATTTTATAACAATGATTTTTCATATTTTAATGAGGCTTTCAGTTATCATATCCAATCTACTTACTGAACATCTCCTTGTCTAATTATATCACATATCTGCATAGTAGAATCCCAGTCTGGTTCTAAAAGTAACTGACTGGTTGCTTTCTCTGGAAAATAAAACAGGAAATATTCATCATGTTCATTTAAGGATATACTAGAATGTTACATTTATACATAATTTTGCATAAAAAATTCTCAATACGGCTCTTCACGGTTAGTTCGGCCATATTGGATAGGGGGCAGATTTTTTGGAAGGTGGAAATAGTATGAAAGTGTGGGAAATCCTATGTGTGTTTCCAAGCAACAGCTCTGTTTTAATGATGTTTTCCGTATTTTTCACACCATTTTTACCTTTATTATTAAAATCTGCCCCCTATCCAATATGGCCGAACTAACCGTGAAGAGCCCTATTGGTATACATGTCATTTAAGCTGGGTTGAATATTTATAGTATCCATTATTAAATACATAAGAATGGGGAAAAAATTGATACAGTCACAGACTTTATTCCTTTTCACAGGTAACGTACGCCTCCCTCATATTATTTCCATTATTAAACAAATGTGTGGAATACATTTTGTATCTTGATTGTATAGAATCTGGGTCCATTCACACTCTTTTAAAGGTTTTGTGTTGAATGAGTTTAAATCATGTTTTATAAATAAAAATGGATAATGAATAATGTCAACACTGACAACAGCACAGAGAAGAAAATACGTCGAGGAAAACGCACCAGAGAGAAAACCCGCACATTGGGACAATACACCTTATCGCTAATCCCGGCTGACCCTGCCGCTTAAACTTTTGATGTCAACAACAATCACTTTTCCATTGTGGCGTCAGATATTTAGTTTTATGACGTCAACATTTTACGGGAACCTGTGTGAAATGCAGCAATGGCGGATAAATAGCGATAAGGTGCAGTGATCGGGAAGGACGTGCGCCCTGCGCCTATAGCGCATATTCACCAGAAATGGCGCATAGAGTGACAAATGTTAGCGCCCACGTGGCGCACGATATTTTTCACATCGTTTCGAAATGTTTAGATATCGTCAAATAGTTTTCCAATCAGGTTCCGTGCCGCCATGTGTGTGTACACAACTGTATAATGTTCCTCCAATCATAGGAGCACCTATATATTTTTAGGACGTCTCGGGTGTTTTCCTATGGTAATAGAACCATGCGGTTTAACGTCTCGGGTGTTTTCCTATGGTAATAATAGAACCATGCGGTTTAACTGATAACCCAAAAAACGCAATTAACCATCATTCATGATATAATTTTTTATAAACAACTTTACATTTGTGAAATTTGGCTATTACAGACGAGATTTAACTCTAATAATAATCTTTTAATTTAGTTTAGCTTGCTTTTATTTCGATTGAAAATCCCTGAAGCCTTTTTATGAATATAGTTTTTGTCTCCATAAAAGGTGCTTAACTGTCCTTGTCATTTTTTGGTCTTTGGCTCGTTTTGACATTTTGTAAACATGACTTCAGCGAATTATTGTTTGTTCTATCAATTGATGGTACTCTCTACTGTTATTCTTGTCATCTTGATGAAGTAATAATAATAATACAAGAAGTGCAGAGGACGTTCCTGAAATGTCCTCTAATACGGAACGTCTGGAATGAGTATGGTATCGACGAAGACCCAAATTTAATGTTAAAAAAACATGAACATGAACAAGCCAAGGCAACAGTAACAGTTTAAACATTGTAAATAAAGGTTTATCTTTAATATTGTCCGTTTTGGAAGAAGTTATTGTATATTCATTGAAATTACAGAATCACACGAACAATATTATTTAAAATCATAAAGGTAAACTTGTACCAACACCTCTTTTCCAAAACATGAGAAAATAATGATATTTTTTATTTTTTTACAGAAGTCAATTCGAATGGCCCACTCATTTGACAACATGGCCCATTATTTTTTAAAATGGCCCATTGAAGTTATTTTTGAGGGGCCCTGGGCCCATAGTGAAAAAAACCTTCCAGATCACTGAAGGTGTATTCGTGCCAACAGGCCTTAAGATTGAGGATTGAGGAGTCATGATAAAGAACATGGTTTATTTTTCAGCAATGTACACTTAATAATATGCATTGAAATTTATATAAATTCCTACAGAAAGATCTACCAACTGCTGCATCCTGTCATGTCAGTCAGATTATAAATTTACAAGTTTGTAAAAAATGAAAAATCGATACGCACAATTATTTTTCTGTATCCATCAGTTTTTCCAGTGGCACTATGAAAATGAGAATAATCAAAGTGAGTATTTAGATGATATATTACCTAAAGCCCTGTTAAAGCCAGCTGATGAACCAGAAAACATTTTGGCTAATTTATTAGCGCAGATAGATTAGTGTCTCCTTCTTCGTGAACTTCCGTGACTCAAGTGTTGATGACGTCCCTTGTGGTAATACAAATAACACATATCTAAATATTAATTTCCACCTTCAATGATGTATTCATAATTACGAAAATATTTTTGATGAAATAAAAATATTATGTTGATTATAAAATGTCGTATTGTATTTGAAAATAATGTATTTTGTTTTTACCGGATGTTATTCGTAATGGGCGTAAGCGATGTAAACATTCCAACTGTTTTACCCACAACAAAACATGATACTGTTATGTGATTAAAATGTGCTTGATCATCGGTCCAACTGGTGTTGGGAAGACTCTGCTTTTAAAAAGACTTCAGAATTTTCGTATCCTTCAGACTTTGATTGTGTTGACTAATCATCCAGCAGTAACAATAGAAATATAAACTCCAGTCCAAAAAAATATGATTGTATGATATAGTTACATAAAAATTATACATTCATGAAATCACTATGTTTATTTCAAAAATAATCTGAACCTAGGTGCATGAAATCTTTTACCTTTGCCATTTCGTACTCGCACAAGTTGAATTCTATCTTTAACATTAAGGTGTGGTACGATTTCTAATGAGCCAACTATACCCACCAGTGTTCAAATGAAGTGTTTTTACGCAATGATAAACCAACCTACAACCTTCGAAAAGGAAAAAAAAAATCTGATACTTTTTTGTTGGCTTTAAAAGGCCCTGACATGAAAAATGTGATACAATAGGGCTCTTTACAGTTAGTTCTGTCATTTTAGATAGGGGCAGAATTTCATAATGGAGGTAAAAATGGTGTGAAAAATACGGGAAAACATCATTAAAACAGAGCAGTTGCTTGGAAACACACATAGGATTTCCCTTACTTTCATGCTATTTCCACCTCTTTGTAAAAATCTGCCCCTATCCAATTTGGCTGAACTACTTGTGAAGAGCCCTATTCAATTGACAAACAATTATTGAGAATGCTAACACGTAACAGTCTAATTTATAACAAATCAATTACTAACATTGCAGACTAAAGTATAGTCAGTACACATCTAATGGATTAAGTGTAAAGATGTCAAAACCAGTCAGAGAAAGGCATGACCTTGGCAAGGCATAACAATTACTTGGTTGTGTTTGCCAAGGCTATTTTTGAAATAACCCAATCAGTCAGGTGAAATTATTACATAGTACATGTACATGTATAAAGTCAGCATGAGAGAAATTTAACATTATGAAAGAGATTATCCTTCAGTTGAGTGCTTGAGATTCAGAATTTTTGGGTGTGATTACTTCATGGCAAGAAGAGAGTGAAGTGACCAATAAGGTTTTTCTTGACCATGTTCAGTGGTGGATCCAGAACTTTTTCTAAGGGGGGGGGGCCCGCTGACTGACCTAAGAGGGGGCCCACTCCAGTCATGCTTCAATGATTCTCTATATAATCAACCAAATTTTTCCCAGGAAAGGGGGAGCCCGGGCCCCCCAGGGCCCCCCTGGATCTGCCTATGATGTTAACAGAGATGACCATTATACAATGAAGCAGATTTGTCTTTAAAAGTAATGTTTGATATATACTTGAAAATGTAAAAATTACAAGTATTTACATGTTTATCAATTATCATAATATTAGTTTAAAAAATGTTTTCAGGACAACAACTGATATATAAAAATAGGTTGCCTTGTAGGGTATCAAGATAGTATTAGCCTCAACTCTGATATTCAACACTCACTGCTGCATGTTTTTGGAACCCATGTACATGTAAGGTTTTGTTATTTATGAATACCAGGGAACAATAGATGACATATTTCATACATGTAATTTGCATTTGCTGGAAAACTTGATGTAATTATTTAGAATGCTTTTGTCTATTTTTTAAATTCCTTAACTCCTGCACAGATAGTGTTAAAGAAATTGACAAACTTGGAGAGATCCCATCTACTATTCCTACTGTAAGTAGACTGATACATTTATATTTACAATGTACCTTTAAAAAAAATAATATATATATATCAAATAAACATTACATTGTACATACACATATACATTGTATCTATTTTCTGTAAAATCATAGCAAGAGATCACTTTAATTTTTATTTGTCATGTTTGTTACAAAACAACATGGTTTCATTGAGTTTGCTGCATCACAGTATTTATCTGCAAGTCATTGAAAGCCATGCTCCAAAGTGTTTTTGGTTATTAAGAGTGCATTCTGGCTAATGAGAAGAAGAAATGTTTAACCATGAATATTTTGATTTCCCCATGGTCAACATTACACAATGCAAATTTCATAATGAATTACATTTTTGATATATAGGTAGGTACCAATCTGGTGAATGTTCCTACTGGTAAGAAGCAAGAAACTGTTATAAGAGAGGTTGGAGGATGCATGTGTCCTATATGGAACAGTTATCTTAAAGATTTAACAGCATTGATTGTAAGTAGGAATTTGTGATACATGTACATGTAGGTAATATATATTTCTATCCTCACAGTGGAAATTTTTCTGGTATTATACATTTATTTTTAATGAAATAGTACACATTTTTGTTTAGAGTCCAGCTGAACCTAATAATGTACGATTTCTACGCTGGGTTAAGAACCATTGATGGCCTTATGACCTTGAGTTTTTTCTGCTCTTTGGTCAAGTTGTTGTCTCTTTGACACATTCCCAATTTCCATTCTCAATTTTAATTTTTATGAAGGTTACATTTGTATTTTCATAATTCTATTGTAGAAGTTTAAAATCTTTCCTTAAACTTATTTTTACCTTTAGCCGTTCAGAAAAGATTGTTAGTTCTCAAAATTTGCACAGTTCGAATGAATTGGGATCTCATTACATTGCAAAGAACCAAGTGACACAGAATGTATACAGCAGCATGTAGTGTGAAAGTTAAAAAGAAGAAAGTATGAATATTTTGAGATTGACTTTTGAAATGCAACATTGTCCGTGGCACCACGAAAACATTAAGAATTGAGTGATAAATTGAATCAACATATAGATATAGGAAGATGTGGTATGAGTGCCAATGAGACAACTCTCAATCCGAGTAACAATTTATAAAAGTAAACCATTATAGGTCAAGGTGCGACCTTCAACAGGGAACCTTGGATCATACAGAACAGCAAGCTATTAGGGGACCCAAAAAATACTAGTGTTAAACCATTCAAACAGGAAAACCAGCAGTCTTATCTATATAATTAACGAGAAACACTAAGAACCACATAAACAGATGACAACCACTGAACATCAGAATGATCAAATATATGTGTCCATTGTTTGTGCAAACAGTAATGAAGTGGAATAGAAATTGTTTAATTTTTTACTGTTCGAAAGAATTGGAAGAATGTTTTTATGAAAAAAAAAAAATTATTCTTTTTTACAGTTTGTGATAGACATATCAAATACAGTACAAATATCTGCCTCATGTATACAATTCCTGACAGTACTTAATAACACTGCGGTACATAATACTCCAATATTGCTTTTGCTGAATAAGAGGTAAGTAATTATGTTCTTAGTAAGTGAAAAATGTTTATGGTAAAGATGCTATGATCATAAAAAAATACAGGTTTGTTTATAAATACACTCATAGATATTAGGGGTAATTATGGTTACAAAATGTATGTGTGTGCAAATGATAGTGTTTGTAGTTAAACTATATATGTACATACTGTAATGAAAACTTTGTTTTTGAAATATGAAAACAGAGATTTGGGGTATACATCTATGTCAATGACAGAAATAGACATGTGTTTACACAATACAGTATAAAGTCATTAATTAGCTTGAATCAAAAAAATTCAAAAAAAATCTTTAAGAATCTCCAGAATATTGTCTCATTCCATATCCCTCTTCCATAAGATACTGACAATAGATATAGAAAGATGTGGTATGAGTGCCAAATGAGACAACTTCATCCAAGTCACTATTTATAAAAGTGAATTATTTAACTAAAGTCAAGGTACGGTTTTCAACACAGAGCCTTTGGTCACACCAAACAGCAAGCTATAAAGGACCTCAAAAAAATACTAAAGTAAGTTTGGATATGTTTTTCATGGCATATACTATTTGTCACTAATTTAACTGGTTATTTAATTGTACATGTACATTTTTATCAACTAATAATTACTTACCTGAAGCATCAACATATTCTTTTATATGATAAGTATGAAAAAAACATTGAATATGGTATGAATTAAAAATTAATAATTGACATGTTTTCATTTTATTAGAATTTTATACTATATATGTCTGATGTGGCACAAGCATTATCAGAAATGATAGTAGAGTAAAAGATTTTTATGTTATTTTTTTTATAGTGATCAGCCTTTAGCTTTGTCAAGATTTGAAGTGGAATCTTTGATGAGAATAGACAATATTAGACAGAATACAAAACATCAAATTACAATTTTAGAAATAAGTGCCTTTAATGGTAAAGGATTGACAGAAGTTATAGACTGGGTTCATCAGGCATCAACTAAGAGTTGATGATACCTTTTCATAGGAGAAAACTTTTATATTGTAATAAAAAAATGTTAATGAAATTATGAACTCATTTGAAAATCTTTTGTTTCATGGGTTAGTTCAAAATATGATTTTAAGGATTAAACTTGTTAATATGTAGCCTCTTTAACAAAAATCTGTGAGTAGGTCATTTCTATACTGTGGCTTGTTACACAGGTTAATTCAAAATATGATTTTAAGTATTAAAATAGTGTGTATATAGTCCTCTAAGTCTTAAAAAACCTTTTAAGTAGTATTTTATAACTATTAGTAAACCTTTTTGAGTTGATTGAGAAAAAGACTATACCAGTATTTCAAAGGGTGTTTTTTTGTGGGGGGAATTTGAAATATTACTGCCCTATTCATAGATTCATTAGTATACTATATTGTAATTGTCTGTCTATTTGTCATAAAACACTTTTTGTTTAAGCAAAGTCTTTTATCCTTATATGATGTTTGTGTATGATATGAACATGGCCAAAAACCAATGCAAATGTTGATACACACCATTAAGATTATAGTCACAGATATTTCTATTTAACAGTAATTGTTCCAAAATTTTAAAAAAATTGATAAAAATGAATTAAATGATTATTTAACATACACCCCTTTTTTCAATATTTTTCATTTCTATGACTGGTTTGACAAAAGATGTGTTTAAACTCTAGCGTCTTAACTTTCCCTGCATATGCTCAATGTTTGAAGAAATCGATGATTATTCATCCTAACCAATCAATGATTTTCCTCTGAAATAATCCTACAATTGGTTAGAATATGTACATTTGAAATGTCCATGTGTGATGAGTATTTTTGTGCCTTTAATCTCAATTCAAAATCTTTTTTTTTTCATTATAGATAAGCATGAAATATTTTACACTGTGTACATTTGGTAAGCAACAATCTATCAATCAGGATGATATCAAAATGATTATTCAACTGCAATAACTTCTGTTTAAAACAAATAATATACAAAGTTTTAGCAACAACAAACTGGCTGTACACTTCAGTTAAAAACTTCATTAAAATCATTATATTGGAATAATCTAAATGTGCAAATCAATATATAGCAAATTATAATTATATTTTTTGGTCTGGTTTGAATGTAGGACATTAAAAAAAGTTTTTGATTTTTCAGAAAAAAATCATATTCATGTAATACAAATGTCATGGTTGTATTATCTTATATACTGGCATACAAACAACATCATATGCAATGTTTAAATAATCTACGATGATAATCTCTCTGTCCTTTCCTGCTCATACTTCAATTTTTAATATTAACTGCAAACTGTATAGTAATTATGATTTTAAGACATATAGGCAATTAAATTCAATTAATCCAAGGGTGTGTTTGGATATACGCCTGAGGCTTCCTATGGTTACCCATAGGTACCTATGGTTTGGTATTTTGTGTATAAAATATCAAACCATAGGTACCTATGGTTAACCATTGGAAGCCTCAGGCGTATATCCAAACACACCCCAAGTAAACATAACAATAAATGGTGTTTTTTGGAGGGGTTAATTTATTTGTTGTTGATGGGCCTGAGTAGGATGTTTGATCACAGTTGAGAGTATGAACAATGGAGACCAAGTATTAAGTTAAACAGCAACCTAAAGACAGGTACATATTTAATTTCTCCTATTTTGTTTTTAATGGATTGTTGTCTCATTGTAAATCATACCACATGTTATTTTACCTTACAGTAAATTTTATGTTATTTTCAAGAAAACTTTTGATTGTATTTCTTAACAATAACAAACATTGAATTAAGATCTTTTATTTAAAAGTATAATGATTACTTTTAATAAATGAATAATGCTCAGGCAATCCTGCTCAATTAGGTTTGTGATCTTTTTGTCAGCACTAAGAATCTCAAAACATAATCACTGTTGATGTCACCTTAAAAGACAATTGTACTTTAACATGTTGAAGGCTCGCCATATTTGTGTTGTATAGATGAGTAAATGTGCCACTTCTTACTTAAGATAAATGCTATACAGCATATTAACCATCAAAAAGATTTATATTTTATCAAAAAAATAAAAAGATTGTTTTGAGGTATTCATATAAACTGTTATCAAATGAGAATGGAAGACTTATGGAGCTATTGCATTTTTCTTTGGTTTCCAGCAAAGTCCTAGTGTCTGCTGAAGTCCTTTATTAAAACAGTCGTCTTATAATATTTCATTTTTTCATGGGTTTTAATGAAGTAATAATCTAATACCTAATTCTATCTTGGTGGAGTAATGTTGTTACGGTACCTGAATAGTGATACAATTATTTATGTAGCCATTGCTCTGTTTATAAACTGTCCCTTTTCATTTAAGAAAATGTCTAACACAATTGGAAAATTTAAGGCAAATAATATGATATCAAAGAATTGATGCATAATTTCGGCTAATGTTTAGTTTAGTGTTAGTAGATTAGGGGATGAAATATGTGTATATAATTGGATGCTTAGGAGTGAAAGTTGGTTTGCAAATTTCAGAAAGTGTCTTGAATAGTTGTTATTATTCTATTATGTCAAAAATCAAATTTTTATACACAGTCTTGCCAGTATTGTTTGTAATTTAACCATGTATGAGATTTCCATGTGATATGAAAATAAATGTATTTTCTTCTTTAGTTGTGATTTTATCTTGTGATTATAGATAACAAATATTACCCTTGTTTTGCTGCTGAGGAGTTGTGCTGGTTAGCTTCAATAAAGAGTCTGGAATATGAATACAACAAAATGTGGGGTGTATGTCAATTACACACAACCAAACGACTCTAAAAACCAAAAGGTTTCTAAAGGTTTACCTACATTCTTCCTGGTTAAACAGGTGCCTATACCAAATGTTAAGTTTGTATCACTCAGGATCAAACGATGCGAGTAAATTTAACAAAAAAAATCAAGATCTGCTGTTGCCAACTGAAAAACAGATCAAGGTTCAATGTATAATGCCTGGGCAGATGTGACCTTTCTTTCAATTTATTTTTCTTAAAATTGTCAATACAATTAATTCTGATGGAACCCACATCCCTCTTCCAAAGTTCAAAGTGCATCAACTCTGACATTTTCTATACATTCTGGATCTGTACCCTGTTGCTGCTTGAAAGAGCTTAAACCTTAGTTTTAGTAAAATTAACAAAATGAATACAAAGGTAATTAAACTTTGAATACAACTATCACACAAACTTTACATGATCCAAGAAAATTAGGTCATGGTCAGATAAACCAAACGAAAAATACATGAACACCTTACAACCATTCAATACACTAAATATTGTTTTTAGCTGACCCATTGCTTACAGGTATAAGAAACAGACTAAACCAAGAAATCTAATGGTTGACCAATAAACCACCAAAATGAGGTCAAAGTCAGATGATACCTGCCAAACAGACATATACAGCTTACAACCCTTCCTTACAACAAATATAGTTGACCTATTGCTTATTGTTTAACAGACCAAAACACAAAAACTTAACATTGAGTAATGAACTGTGAAAATGAGGTCATGGTCAAATAAAACCTGAGAAACAGACATGTAAATCATACAATAAATCCGATCACAAATTGTAGTTGACTTATTGCATAATGTATTAGAAATATAAGACCAAAACTTAAAATAACTTACCGGTAACTTTGACCACTGAACTATTAAAATAAGGTCAAGGTCAGATGTCAACTGCTAGTTGGACATATACACCTTACAAGCATTCCATACACCAAATTTGGTAGACCTATTGCATACAGTATAAGCAAAACAGACCAAACACAAAAACTTAACTATAACTACTGAACCATAAAAATGAGGTCAAGGTCAGAAGACACCTGCAAGTTGGACATGTACCTGACAGGCATGAGGAACTATCAAGGTATGCACATACCAAATTTGGTTATCATAAGAAGAGAGAAATTAATATTACAAAAAAAATTGTTTTCAAGTAGTCATGAAATAAATAAAAGAGCCATGAAAATGAGGTCAAAGACAATGTACATGTGACATTCGGAAATTTCCTAAAATAAGGTATCTTTATATAAAGTATGAAGCATCCAGGTCTTCCATCTTCTAAAATATAAAGCTTTAAGGAAGTTGGTTAACACAGCTGCTGATAGATAACTATTCCTATGTTGGGTTTCTGAGACAAGTTAGAGACTCAACCATAAAGGATTTTCCAGTTGTGTCCATGCTTAATATCATAAACCATACAACCAAAGCATTTCAAAATTTAATATATTGTGACTGATGACAAAATGGAGGTCAGCATTGACAATTTACACTTTCACCTTTCAGAAGTTGTTGTTCTTGAAAGATTTAAAAATGGTGTTTCCAGTGGGGTCCATGCTTTATTTCATGGAATGTTCAACCAAAGCTTTTAAAACTTTAATATGTTGTTACTGATAAAAAATTAGAGGTCAAGTTCAATATTGATGATTGTTACTCTCACTGTTTTAGGAGTTGGAGGTCCTTGTGATGTTAAAAATGCCAGGATACAATCAAATGTTAAATAAAAAGGAACGTTTCCATGGGACACAGATGATGCCCCACTTGCATATCATATAAAGTTATAAAGGGACACAACTTAAGATCATTATCAAAGTGCTTGTAAGCACCGAAGGTTAAAGATTGTTTTAATTTTTTTGAGTGAAACATTGCATTGTATAAAGTAATGGTTGTTAATTTAGCTACATTAATGGACAAAGGAAGATAACTCTAATTTTAAAAATTAATTTTAACAATTACATCGTTGATATGTTTAGAACAGAACTGGAATGATTGAAGTTACGCCACCAAATTTCAAACTTGATCTGTATTTTGTGGTAATAGCATTGTGTATAAGTTTAATATTATTTGGTTGAGGCAAACTAAAGTTAGAGAATGAAATAAAAAAATCAGCATTTTTTTCATTTGTTTAGGGGCATAACTCTAAAACGGTAAATGTGACACCACCAACATTCAAACTTGGTCTGTGTTTTGTGGTAATAAGCAATTTGTATAAGTTTCATAATCTTTGGTTGAAGCAATCTAATTTTAGAGAACTGAATCCAACTTGGGGACAGACGTACACACAGATAAGGAAAAACTTTATGCCCCTCAATACGGCAGGGGCATAAAAAGTCGGTTTGCTGTCACTCTGACAGTTACAGTTTGTCTTATATTGTGCTGGTTTATCACTTTTCTAGTTTACAGGATGGTTGAGCATTCACAAGCACCTTTAACCCCTCCACATTCTGTATGTGCCTGACCCTAGACTGGAGCCTGTAAATATGTGATTGTTGTTTGTCTGTATGTCACATATTTGATTTTTGTTTATTATGTTGTACATTAACCTAGCCTATAAGGTTTTTTGCTTGGAATTTAGTCTGGACCCAGATATATTTATTAGCTGTTATTGCCTTTAAACTAGCTGTCAGTAACTGTTAATGTGAGTGCTCTTAGATGGGTATAAATGATATTGTTATTTGTACTGTAATATATAAGTGTCAATCTGACAATTCAAGCCAATTTGACTTTTACAATTTGTTTATATATTGTGCCGCTACACTACCCTCCCTGGCTAGGAAAGGGTAAAGCACTGACAATCATGTTTATTTATGTCATAAATCTTGTCATTATATTTTTATGTTTGAATTATTTTACATTTTGTCATATCAGGGCCTTTTCAAGCTTACTATAATGTATATTGTTTGCTCATTGTTGAAGGCTGAATGATGACCTATAGTTGATTGTAAAAATAACTTCACTTCATTGGTTGAATTTCCATTGTTTAGGATGTTTTTAACCAATCACAACATTTTGGTGTAAAATATTGAAAATATTACCCAGAATGCATTAGATTTTGAAACGGCAAATTGACCAAACAGTTTGCAACATCTAACAAACCTAACCCTGAAAGTCAGCTTAAGGGGTAAATAATTATCATTGAATGGTCTTCATTCTACCAAATTCTCCATGACAAAATGATAAGGCATGCTGCCTTTATTCAACCAAATTAAAGATCCTATCCATTGGACTATATTCAAACCATGATTTTAATAACTTAAATAAGAGTGCAGAGATAAAAAGTTTAACATTTTATTCAATAAGGTGTACATAATAACAATAAATGATTACAAATAAAAAGCCATGTACAATGCATGATCCTGATCTGTGTGTATAAACATGATGTTAATCTGAATACATAAACATGATCCTGATCTGAATAAACATGGTCATCATGATCTGTATGTATAAACATGATCATGATCTTTATGTATAAACATGATCCTTATATTTATGTATCAACTTGATCATGATCTATATGTATCAACATGATCATAATTGGGATGTCTAAACATGATCATGATCTTTATGTGTAAACATTATTCTGACCTGTATGCACAAATATGATCATGATAGGTATGTATAAACATGAACATGATCATGATAGATATGTATAAACATGATCATGATAGGTATGTATAAACATGATCATGCAATATATGTTTAAACATGATTCTGATCTTTATAGGTAAACATGGTCCCCATTTGTATGAATAAACATTATCCTGATCTATAAGTGTAAACAATTAATCTGATTCATGATTAGTATTGCCTTTATCATATTAATCTGTGTGTAATTTGGAATGATTTGTATTGTATAATTCTTATTAAATATTGGAATAAAATTAACAAATCAAAATAAATCATTTAAAAGTTACATAAAAAAAATGAAAATTATAAAACACCTTTACTTAATCAGTAAAACTAAATGATAAAAGATGATATTCAGTGTTATAAAGTATTAAAATATCTTTGTTTACAAAATCAAAAATTATAGTGATAAAAAGTTTTTAAAAAATCCCTTCTTAATTTTGTTAAAGCTGCCAATACAATTCTATTATGATAACTTTTTTTCTTTAAAAAAAGAACATCTTTCAGCTTATGCAATTTTGAGTTAATTCAATGAGTAAAGAATTTTAGAAACATCTTGCAGTCTTAATCTTAAACTGTATTACATGCTAACCAATAGTGTTGCTTCTGATTCTAAACATATACTTAAATTTTCTATCAAAGAAATAAATAATTTTGATTTTACAATCAATAAACTTAAAACAGTAGTACAACTCCGTCAACTGTATCATATAGATATATCAACTAAAAATAAAAATAAAATAAACACAACCCCATAAAAATAAACAAGTAAATAGATATGATATGATAGATATGTGAATGTTAAAATAATATGTATGCTATATACAATGATCAATGATTCTAATACAAGCACTTGTTTCTATGAATAACAACATTCCAGTGTGTGTTGACAATAAAAAGAAAATGAGCCTACATTGGTCTAATATCAAATAAAGCTTGACAGAGAGAAATAAGCATATTTTTAGTTCATTTAAAACCATAATGAAGAAAATGCAATTCTATTTTTGCATATTATTTTACACACTAAAAATAAATTTATTAATGTGCTGTTCTTGAAATTAACACATTAGTTTTAATAGCAGAACTAGATGATAAGAAGAATCTGTATTGCTTGTCTTGCTCATGAATTCAAGTAATTCTTCTTTTTTGTAGTATCCTGACTATCATGTTAGATAACTATAAGACTTCAAACCTCAATTTTTTCCCTTTGCTTGTGATGTTCTAAATATAGATTATTTCTTCCTGATTTTGTTCTCTTGTTTTTTATTTGATAAAGTATGTATTTCTTGGTTTATTTTAGGAGAATTAATGTTTCAAGACAATATCAGAATTTTCCTCTCATCATTCAACTTTTTTTCAGAGAAAATGTCTAACAATTGTTATATGATTTAAACTGTAGTATAACTCTCTAAAGTGTTATTATTTTTACAAAAATAGTAGTCAAAATAATTGTGGTGTGAAGTCTGTATAGATATCGTAGCAATATTTTATAAGCTTTAAGGCAAACTGGCGAAAAGTATATGTTAGATATTTTCTTAAATGCCCTGGTTTAAAAAAAAAAGAAAAAAGATGTAACACCAGGGCAAAGCAGTTCAAGAGAATATTAACTGTCAGTTTATAGCTGCCAAGGGAAGACATTTGGCTAATGATGATGTCACATGCTAAATCAAATAGTATGCTTGGAGCTGTTTATCAACATCAGGCCTTGTGTTCATAAAACTTTTGAGCACAATTTGTGTACTCAGACTTGAGAATCAACCAATCAAAATGCTGGATTTCATGTTTCAAGCATGATTTTTGTGCTCCGAGCACTGAGCAAAGTTTTATGACTTCAACACCAGCCTTTACAGTTTGCTCAGATGTCATGGCTGCTCTATATAAGTTCAATTAGCTATATTGAAATAAAAATGTTGCACAATAATGCCACAATTAACCAACGAAATCATTTTCTAATTTTTCAGACTTTTCCATTACCCGTAACTAGAAGATATGTAGTACAAAAACATCCATATAAACAAATCTGAGTGTTAATCTTTGACACCTTATGTTTTTATTATAAACTGTAATATAATCTTCCTAAGAAGTATGTACAAATATTGAAGTGAATAATTCTTCAGATATAAACATTTTGATGGATAGAAGATACATAAATTAGTAATTATTTGTAAATAATAAAATAGAAATTGTTAGATTTTACAGGCAAGATAAAAATAAACAATACTGAACTAAATTAAAATATACAACTTATTTCTTTATAACAATTGCATATGATCACTTAAAATTATCACAATATGGCACAAGACTTAAAAGGACAAATAAAAATTACTTGGTTCACAAACAACTGAAATATAAATATGGGTCAGTATGATGCGTACTCATGAGCACAGCATCTTAAAATCCACACTGTGCATTTGCAAAACCAAAAATAAGTAGAATAAAGCTGTTATTTTTAATCATTTATCAAGAAATATCTTCATGTTTCTTTAAAATACAGTTCTTACTGTGAAAATTAAAAGATGCCATGAACATTTATTCCGAGAACCAAATAGTTTTTAATATGGCCTAATTCACATTACAATAACATTTCATCATAAATCATGATGTGGAGAAGTTATTTTTGATACAATTAATCGTTATTCACCTGCATACAATCCTTATTAATAAATCTACCAAGAAATAAAAACTAAAATATTTTTCTTCAATTGCAGATCAATTAAATTTCCTCACATATCAAAAGTTGACTAAAACAAAAAGTTCTATAATAATTAACAATAACAACTTCTAACAAATTTTGATTTTCTAAAATAAAACTCATATGTACATGACTTACTCACATATATCTCACTTGGAATGGTGTAATGTATATGTATATAAATAAGAACATTTAAAAAATCAAATATTAACCTCACAACCAATCTATCATACAGATATGGAATGGTCAATCAAAACATCACTACAAAAGTAATTTATTAAAATAATCAATTACATTTAATGAAAATAAAGTCCTTTTCCTGAAAAGAAAAAAATCTTTTTCTTATACTAAGACCATAAAATGACAATATTTCTTTGCATTTCAATGAAAATGATCAGTTGTCCAAATGATTTAAATGAAATTTACAATTTTACCTGTTAATAGATCTACTGAATATGATCATAGATCTTAGTCTTTAATGTAGTGCCCTTCAAAATCTAAGATTAAAGGTCATACAATTAGTATCACAATATTTAATGTTAATGAACTCTATAAGATAACAGTTTTCGTTACAAAGCAACAACAATTACTAGTAACTTGCTTAATGGCCTTCTCTACAATGAATGAAAATATACAAATAATTGCACCAATGATCTTTACAGATAATGCCATGTATGACTGTCCATATTTACAATATCAAATAATTATAATATCTTGTACAATTCACATATATAAGAATACTCAAATGCTCTCTAAGCATTCTAAAATAATTGCTTAAGAATGTCTTTCCTTCAATAAAGAAAAGTCTGTGATCACAATATCCAACCCCTTTTCCACCCCCTGGGAGTTTTATGTTACAATACACTTTTTCAGTTTGACCACTTTTGTCAATGATCATGAGGTAAACCCTGCCATTTTTCAGTCATAATTTAAATCTTCTACTCATATGTTTTTATCTCTATATATTATAAACAACAATATCATCAAGGCTAAATCATAGTTTACTAATAGAATAAATTAAACTGGTGTTTTAAAAAAAATCATCAAATTGAAATTTTAACCCACTAAAGCATAACTGAGAAGAAATGAAATCATAATCTGTTGAAACAAAAATTTAATATCTATCATGATGTGTTAGGAAAGATATATATCTACAAAAAAAACAATACAAAATTCCACCATCCCTTCACATCATATTTGTTCTGAAATGGACTTCAATCTCAACATTAGATTTATGAAATAATTTGTATATCACTGCAGTAGTTGTAATGGGGAGATGCTTGGCCTTAAATACAAACAAATGCATCATCCTAGTTTACTTCAAGGTACACTAATACCAATACTACAAAAAGCAATAAATACTATAAATCTACTTTTAAATCAATTTTACAGGAGAGAAAAAACAGAAAAAATAGTGAATAAGCTCAACATTCAGAAGAAAAATAAATTATACTGATATACTGTTTCATAAACTAAATAGTCTTTTATATAATGTACAGAATACACAATCTTTATAAAAGATTAGCACCATATCTAACACATATGTACACTTATGTACATTTCTTTAAGAGGTCCACAGTAAAGAAGAACAAAATTATGAGATTGAAAGTAAGGGATAAAAGTCAACAGTAGAAATATTGCAGAAACAACCATTTGTAACATATTTCATAATGTACATCATGTAAGTCTTAGAATAAGACTCAAATATTTATAATGTGGCTGAAAAAAAACCCTCTAAATACTGTCAGAAGAAAAAGTAGTCAAATTGATTATATGATATCTTTGATATAATTTGTGCATTGATCTGAGTATTGTCTATTTGTAATTATTTCATCCCACAAAGAATGATCCTGAACCTTTTCAAACACAGAACACTGACATGAAACTGTAAAAAAAAATATTCAGGTACCAGTACATTTCACATTGTAAATCTTATAACAGAAATAACTTCATCATACAGAAGATTCTTTCATACAAGGTGAATACATTTTCTCTTTCCTTAATGACTTGACCTTTTCTTTAGGCTTCACAACGAAATGTTTCTGAGGTTTGTAACGAGGCATATTATCTTCGGAAAAAGATGAGGATTCTGATGGGCTAGGTTCATACACAGGTTTTCTAGAGCCTGGAGTATTATAGGCTAAATTATCATCCGTTTTTGATTTGGGCATTCTATCATGCTCTAGTCCATTATGGGATGATGAGTAGTTGTCTGACTGGTTCTGATGATAACTACCTCTTTTTGTCTGTGGTCTATTCTTCACATTGTATACATCATCATTTGAATTTGAAACTTGTTGTACTGGTAGGTCAAATTGAATTAAAGGTTCAAACTGTTCCTTGTTGTTTTTGGCATTTTGATAACTTATACTTCTTTTGTAGTCGTCTCTCTTTGAAGACCTTGTCTGTTCTGTTCTCCTGTTAAGTGTTGCTACAGGTGGTCTATCTCGTTCAGTGTCTGAAACCTTCCTGTTATATGTACTGATAAGGTCGTGAACTCCTTTATTACATGGAATCACAGCTTCTGTAATGATAATATGTTATGTTAATATTGTTCTCAGGATTTATCTATTCATATGATCTCCGTGTTGAAGACCATACCTTAACCTATAATGGTTTACTTTCATAAATTGTGACTTGGATGGAGAGTTGTCTCAATGGCACTCATACCACATCTTAAATCTATATATTTGTTTCTTATATTTTAATAAATCTTTATTAATTTTTAAGTGATGCTGACAAATCCAAATCAAGCATGCTATTGGTTCTGCATTCTTCTATACAATCAAGCTATCAGGATTTGAACACACTTTATTCACTTTAAAGTTTCTAGAAGAAAAACACAAGTTATTATATACAAGAATATTTCTGTTATATATTCAAAATATTGAATTGCTCAGCTTCTCCTTTAAACATTGATCGATAATGGAACTTTTTTTTTCAATTCAAATTTAAACCGATAAATAAAATACAATGAACATATCATGAGCCAATTAACAAATTAACACATTTCAAGTTTTAATTTTTTTACCCTTAGATATCTTTTTTAGTTTAAATTCTAAACTAAAAAAGATATCTAAGGGTCAACATAAAGTATTTAATATACAATTATGGACAGTAGAAAAGGTGAATATCCAAAATTGTCAACCCTAAAAGGTTATTTCTCTGAGGGTTATAACGCCTGGACTTTTAAGGGTTGATCATTATGAATATTTGCCTTCTCTAAGGGGCACAAAAGTTTATCATACTAAACTAACAATAGCCTTCAAGACCCTTGAAGATGCATGTAAAAGAAGCAAAGGAGCTCGAGCAATTCTATTATTTATTTCTAAAAGTGGCATTTATGTAATTACAGATTTCAAAACACTTTTCTCAGAGAGTTGTTTTGTGTCTTAGAAATCCTTATATGTACAAACAGTGTAGACTCTTTTGGTAAAATACGTCTATGAGTTGCCATAAAAAGGACCATTCACAAATGCTTTTATCATCAGAACTAGATCATTTTCAAACCTTGTTTCCTCATCACACCACTTAATTGACTTTGAATACAAACAAACAAATTTCTGCAAAAGATGGGTTAAATTTTTTTTTTTTTAACTCTTCCATTTTTCATCTCAATAACTGAATTACAAAATGTAATTGAAGACACACAATAAAAATCTTTAGAGTTGATAAAATACAACTGCCTTAAAACAATCATAGATTAAAACATAGCATATGTTTTCAGTTACTGAATGTTAGCTAAAAAAAGCATAACCTGATGATAATCATAAATTATCGCTATTTTGTGCATTTTTCCTTTGAGTTTGATCATTTTTTGTGATAATTTTCATATCATGTTTTTCGCTTGAGATGGAAAAATTATTGCTAGAAACTAAGGAGGTCACATGGCGTTGCTAACGAAATTGACATTGAAATTGACAACGTCGTCATAGGTAAAATAGCGATAAACAGATTATCATTAGTCATCTCAACTATAATCTATATTATGGTTATCTCAAAAAGATTAATTTTCTCTCAAAGATGGTACAGGGAAAGTGAGAAAAGCAATTAAGTTGAGACGACCAATGATAATCTGTTAATTGCTGTTATATCTATGACGACGTTAATTTACGACAGGTATATGGGCCCTCAGATTCTAGTGATACTTTTTTTGTTGTTGAGAGAACTTATATATCACTTGAATACACTGAGAAAGAAAATCATCAGTCAGCAAAAACAAAGGAAAATTTTGTAAAATAGCCATAAAACTTACTTATCTCCTCATCGTATACCCTCTGTTGTGCTATTGTTTGTGTGTGCAAATCTTCCTCAGATCTGGATGAAGGAAGTCTTGAGTATCTATTATTAGTACTTGAACTCCTTTTAACAGGAATTGAATTTTGTCTTTTAAATGGCGACTTTGAAGACTGCTGACCTTGTGTACATTTTCGGGGAGGCTGAGGAGTGGACCAGTGGGTAGGAATCTGTCTGTTTGTTTGTGGAGAAGGATCTTTTACAGTAACTCTAGAATCCCTGTCATCATATCTTGACTTACTTTGTTGTGGAGAAGGATCTTTAACAATAACTCTAGAATCCATGTCATCATATCTTGACCTATTTTGTTGTGGTGTTTGCTTCCTTTGTTGTTGAGGTGAAGGATCCTTTAAATAAACTCTGTTGTCAAGTTCATCATAGGATGCTTTATCTTGTTGAGATATCTTACTTTTTTGTATCTCAGAATCGTTCCGAGCAACTCTCGATCTTTGACTAGAATCTCTTTGTGGCCTTTGTTTAATGTCAGATGTTTCAACTTTAGCACTAAAACTTTGTGGTGCACCATTTGAGTAATTTTGTGTATAACTCTTTACAGGGAGTTCAGTTCTAGGTGGAATTGGGGGTACTTTTTCTGATTTTGATGGTGGGTAGGCATTCTGACGATTGTACAAATTAGACCTACCAGACGGTGGCTTGTCAACCAAGTCTACCTTAAGGTTAGATTGCTTATTCCCAGAACTGGGAGGTAGTTTTACCCTAAGATTCACATCCAACGAACTATCAGGAATACAATGCTTAGTCTCCCCATTTGTTGACATCTGACTATAGTTAGAATGTGTTTCTTTTGACTTAGAAGTTTGACTTAAAGCATTTTGTAACAAGTCTGGTGGCAGTGCTTGTGAATTTGGTGGGTTATGAACTAGTTTTGAAGATACATGTCCCGCAGGAACTGGAGGTAAAGATTTCCCCACATAACTACTTGACGAATTACTAGTAGTTTTCTCTTCACTTTTAGATGACAAATCACTTCGTCCACTGTTCTGTCTTGAAAATAAACCTTCCTTTTCCTCATTTTCATAATTCTGAACACTGAGTAAATTTTCATCTTGTGGACTACCATCTTTAGCACTTTTGAAGTCACTAGAATTGACATTTGAAAGAGAAGGACATAATTTGAAAATCCAGTGAGTTCTATTTTGTAATCCTTCTGTTATTTTTGAATTTGATCCTCTTTTCTGATAAAACAATAAATAGGCTGATGATTTCTTCACATCTGCTTCACTAATAGATTTGACTTTGGAATCATCAAACTCATACCATTTTCCATCCAGGGGATTTTTACAAAAAGCTGAAATATATTTTGTATTTTATTTACATTTTACAAATGTTGCATATAAATTGATCTACAAACACAGTTAAGATTAGTCATAAAATATGTATGCAGTATCAATTCTCTATAGTGAGTTTACTTTGATGTTGACAAAGAGGTTTTAATACTTATATTTGCAATTCAATCAGAATAAGCTATTTATTGTAATTTAGTATCTACTTTTTGGTCATCTAATACAGTAAAGAAAATTTCCCACCTGGACCCGAGGTGTTAAAGAAACTCAGATAGCCCCAAAAAAACATTAAGATGAAACAATATGGTTTTAAAGGTCATATAAACACCCAATCATTAGGACTTCAAGCTCTATAGCATCCCTTTTCTGTATAATATGTGAGATGCCCAAAATGTCTTTAATAGGTGTTTATAGGAAGCAAACCAACCAAAATAAACATGTAGATGATACAATATAGCCTTCAATTACAGATAATGACCAATGCTTAATCAAAGTGATATCATAGAAACCATATTCTCATGAAAATAGAAATATGACATAGATGTAGCCTCTGAAGAGATCATGACTACTTCTCTAATGTGTATGGTTAGGCATTGTAATTTTTCATAATAGAAAAATTAATATAAGATTTTACCTGTATAATGACCTCCTAACATGTTACCATAGTGATTGCAGACCCCATACAAATCATAAATGCTGTGGTCAATTCCAGCTTGATTCCTGTGCAATATATGATCTGACATGTCCATACCTCTAACAGGGAAATCTACTAATGTATTTAGTTTATTTCTTCTAGCACCAACCTGCAAAAACAAAATACATGTATACTCAAGATATAATACTCACTTCACAATAATAAAGTTGGAAATAACATTAAAATTACATTCACAGAAAAGCCAAATAAGGATTACTACCAAAAAAAAATACAAGGACAAGTATACTGCTCTTTTAAGTAGTTAAACAAATTTTAGCTCTAACAATCCAAAATCTAGATGTTGTATGCATCTTATAGGGTCTTTGCATCAGAAATAAACATATTTATTCTCAACCAGCTGTTGGCATTATACAGGTTATGTTCTTCTCATATATTTTATGATGGTATGATACTAAACCCCTAACGGGAGGGATTGTGCTTAATATTCATATGATGAAGACATAATCAACAAATCAATTTAAGTGAGGTCTGGAGGCTAGCATGTAAGTAACTACTAGTAGTTCTATGTTAATTTATGTATCATTGTCATTTTTGTTTAGTTTCTTTTGTTACCTATTCTGACATTGGACTCTGACTTCTTTTAAGCTGAGTTTTACTGTGTGTATTGCTGTATGTTTGTTATTTCTACATTGACTAGAGGTATAGGGGGAAGGTTGATATTTCACAAAACATGTTTAACCCCACTATATTTCCATGCCTGTCCCAAGTCAGGAGCCTCTGGCCTATGTTTATAGTCTTGTATGATTTTAATTTTAGTTCATTTATATATTTTGATGTTTAGTATGACGTCTATCATCACTGAACTAGTATACATTTTGTTAAGAGGGCAGCTGAAGCATGCATCTGGATGTGGAATTTTCTCTGTGTTGAAGACTTATTGGTGGTCTTCTGTTTTCTGTTGTTTGGTCAGGTTGTTGTCTCTTTGACATATTTCCCATTTCCAATCTCAATTTTTCTTATTTTTTTCCCATTAAAAACAATAGGTAAAGTATTGATCAACCTACCTGTCTGAACCTTTTTAGATGTATGACTAGAACATTAGGAACTGACCATAGTCCTAATGTTTTGGTTGCAGCTTGTTGATATTTGTGACAATGAGGACAATTCCAGGCATCATCTCCACTTAACTAAAATATATTCATACATAATAAAATTGTCATCTAATGTTAATGTATATCTTTTTTATTTTAATTTTATCAGCATTAAATTCAAAGTTGTAACTGATTCATTTAAAAATGTGTTTAAGCATAGCTCAATATTTTTTCAATACAAATTTTAAATCTAACTACATGTTTTGTATTGATTGATAAATTTAAAATCTGAAAAGCTAAATATTTTCCTGTGATTTTTTTACAAAGTTTTTTTTTGTGGGTATGCTTTATTCTTATTTATAGATTGTATGTAAATAGATAAAGCATTATTGAAAATGATCCCCCAAAATGCATATTTAACAACAATTAAACTTACTGTTTCTTCTTTGGTGAATAACTGTAAGCAGTTATCTAATGATACTTTAAATGGCTGTTGAGAACTCTGACGTAATCGTTTATAAGAATTATGCTCATCAACTCTGTTATTTTCATCTGCTATAACCCTAAGAGAACAAAAGAAACACACTTTTTTTTACATGGATATGTTCATGATATACTATATAGTAAAAATTTGCCACATCCTAAATCCTAATGATGAAAAACTAGCTAATGATTTATGTTGCAAGTAGTTTGTGATGATCATATCAAAGGAAACATGTGTACTTAGTTTCAAGTTGATTAGACTTCATCTTCATCAAAAACTACCTTGACCAAAAACTTTAACCTAAAACTTTAACCTGAAGTTTGACAGATGGATGGATGAACAAACAGATAAATGAATGGACGAACAGACAAATGCACAGACCAGAAAACATAATGCCCATAAATGTGACATAATAATAAATGGTGCATAAAAACTTGAAAAGAAATTATATAATGTAAAAGTTTACATGCATGGATATGCTACTTTTGTGATCAACTTAAGGTTGGCTAACTCACAGCATCAACAATGCTTATATTTTACATACCACTATCTTGTTAATGTACCTGCATTTTTGTATTTGAGTTTGAAGTATCAGGTAGACAATTTCTTGAATGGAGGTAGTACAGGTAGTGCAGATTGTTTGTGTATTTTACTTTTAAAACATGTGGATTTTTTTTAATGTTTCATGCTAAGTAATCATTGTAAAGGACAGAACAGTTTTACATTAAATTGGTCAATGACTTTGAACTGCTACATAAGAAGCAAACCATGCAAGGGCTGTTTAGCCAGTCAAGGTCGTTAAAAACTTCCATATGTTGTACTGCTATATTATCATAAAATTGCTTTGTATAATGATATTCAATGTTGTGTAATAATATGATACCTTGATTGAACTGCAGGTTCCCATTCAGCCACAAGTTTAAGATGTTGAGGTCCATACTCATCTCTACACATAGACATTGCCCTGTTAAGTAAAACACAACCTTAAATGTGTGTACATGTAATTGTATGTAATAAATCGAAGATGCGGTACACTTCTTACAAGTTTGTTGCATTATGACAAAAATTTGTGATTTAGTCCCTTCTGAACAATAGTTATTTTTAGTAAATCCTGTATAATGACGATCATGCAAATGCTTGATGAACTTTTGTAGTGCAAAGATACGGTCCAACACAATTGACATACTTTATCAGTAAGGGACATAACTTGAAAGTGATCTTTTGGTTTTTGTTAAAATATTTGTCTGAGGCATTTTTTCGTGTTTTGTAATGAAATATGCATTGAAATATCTTTTTTATGAATCAATTAAATCCTTTCCTGAAAGATGGTAGAGATAATTGCCACTGGACAATAGGCAAACATCAATTCAATTTTTATTCATACTGAAAAATTACCCTTTTTCAATGAATAAAACTCCCAAACTCAGTAATGCAGAATTTGAAATTTATAAAAATCGTAAGGGAGCTCATGTCAATAAATACAAAAAATTCACCAACATTCCATGCAAATTGGTAAAAATGTTTTTGATTTAATGAACATCATTTGATGACGGACAGAAGGACAAAGGTATACAATAAAATGTCCAGTAAATAGGCGTAAAAACATCTTCCAAACATATACCATAGTTAGCCCATAGATGTAATATTATTAGATGGGTATTACATCTATGGTTAGCCCTTAATCATTCAAATGGTTTTTATACACCCATTTACGGGACATTTTAAGGTATACCTTTGTCCACTTGGCGTTTGTTCTTCAGCCCATATTTATTTAAGTCCTTACCTTTCTACCAGATTTGTTAACAATGGCATCTCTACATCCTGCTGTAAGTAAGCTTTACCAGAACTGCCATCAATAACTTTAATTTTAAACAAAATACCCAATTTCTGAAACATAAACATAGAATTTAGAATACTAACTAGTTTATCAGTTCTAAATAATAATAAAAAATATATATTGCAAGGGACAAAAGATAAATGCAATATGAGAAATGCAAAAAAGAGTACCATGAATAAGAAGAAAATGTCTTAAATTATCAGATTGAACAGAATGTTTCTTCAACAGTAGCATACAGAGGAATATTCATCTGTAAGATCAGATAATTGGAGATAACCCAACTAACTTTATTATATTTTTTTGTAATTTCATATGCTTATTTCCAGATACATAATTTTCAAAAATAAAATGATGACTGTTTAAGATCCCATTTTCATTGTTTGAAATTTAATAACTAAGAGATTTTCTGTTTTTACCATTGTAAGGAAATGAATGCGGTAAACTGAATACATTTCACAAAAAAAAAAAGAATTTTCCTGTTTCGACAGATGAAAGGTCCTTATAAACACAGTCTTAACAAGGAATTCCAATATTTAGTTTTATCTGGTGTGTTTGTGTTTTAGTACCAATCAAACTGCTCCATGACATTATGTTACATGCAACTTCTGGAGCCCAAATTAAAAAGATCTTTTAAATGCCATAAACGTTTTGATACTAGACACTGTTATCAGTGACCTACTTTGGTTTAGATTGGCCTTGTCCTATAGTGTTTTTTTTTAAATTTTGAGATAAAAGAAATAATGAGATTACAATGGATGATAGCCATCAAGTGATGACAGAGTCGATGACAGAAGGTAACGTTCACCTCAGGCCATGCCAGTGGGCTACAAATTGAACAACAGATTCTACAACATTGTTATGAGAGATTCAACATATCTTATTTTGTCGTAATCAACAGTGGCGGATCCAGAACTTTTCCTAAGTGGGGGCCTGCTGACTGACCTAAAGGGGGGGGGGGGGGGGGGGCCACTCCAGTCATGCTTCAATGATTCCCTATATAATCAACCAAATTTTTCCCACAAAAGGGGGTCCCTCGATCCACCTGTGATCACATTCAACAAGCTGTGTTTTTATGCATTTCCTCAAGAGGAAAAAAAAAGTGAAGCAATTTATTTCTATATAGTGACATGCTTATTCTCATTCAAAATCACTTGTGTATTATAGTTATACAAAAATGTATTGATTTTGTATAAACCTTAAAGGATAATATGGCATTATGATTTGTTTATAACTGCAGGCAACAATCCATTTTAATCAGATTATGTACACCATATCATAACCATAAATAGAATTTTAATGTCAAAGCTGACATCAATCAAGCTTAAGTAAGCAAGAAAAATATAAACAAATTTTTACTAAATGGAACATCAAGATTTCAATATTTTATTAGTAAAAATTTATATATCTTTGAGTCAATTAGAAAAAAATATTGTTCATGAACATTTTTTTAATCAAATCATCTTCTTAATGACATGTATAAAATTGAAGAGAGCAATTCGATTTCTCTCATGATCTTAACATTATTCTCCAGTTTAATGGTAAAGTTTTGTAAATATAATATCTTATGTACCTGAGATAATAGACCTTCCTTTACACAATCTGCCATATGCTTCAAGATTTCTTTTTGTAATGATTTGTAGTCAATATCTCTGTCAACTTTCAGAACTTGAGGTGGACTGAATCTAGTGCTGCAAGGAAAATGTTATGTTCAAACTGTTAATTCCAGGACAATCTAATGTTTCCATTACATTTTTTTATCGTACATATTCAAATTAGATTCTTATAAATTCCTTGGAAAAAACACAAATGAAGTTTTAGGGACTAAGTTCATACAAATTCTAGTATAGTTTATATAAAACCAAGATAAAAAAAAATATTTCAGTAATTACCTCATCAAAAATATAACTAAATCAAATCAAACATGTCTAATTCACACAAATGGTTTTTATAACAATTATTTGACCCCTCATGTTGAATTAAGTTCTGGAATGATCCTCATTTTGATTTAAAGCTTAAATAATTGTATCTAAATAATGAGCTATAGAGGCATAGATGTCTTTTCAGTGTGGTTATTTCTTTTTTTTTTAGGATGCTGTCACACATTATTGTCATGATCATACAATGATTTGTGTTTTTTCTTTATCATAATGAATAAAAGGTATATGTTGATAGGACCATAAAATCAAAAACATAAGATACCTACAGAAGATAAAGATTGATTGATTGATTGATTGTAGGTGATTTAATGCCACTTTTGGGCTATTTCTCAGCAGGCAGTTTTTATTGGTGGAGAAAGCCTGAGTGCACAGAGAAAACCACTGAAATTCCATGGGAAAACTAACAATCTTAGTCAATTAAGATTGGAGTCAAGTACATCCACACAAGGGAGGTTCAAACTCACAACCTTAGTGGTGACTTGCTAGTGATTACAGAAGTAGAACTACTTAGACCACTTTGACACCACTGCCACAAAGATGATAAAGACAACAGGTGTTTAAACTGTTGTTACTTTAAAGATATAATATGATATTACTATTTAATTGGAGCTGATTCTCTGATGGTATGCACAACAATGAGCTGAAGGTATGGTGACTCTGTACTCTTTGATACTGGTAAAGGTAATGTCTCTATAGCACAGACAAGCTCTGACTCAGATATATCACTGATAGGCTGATCGTCACTGAATGTACATTTAAATCCATCCTCTTGAATCTGACATAGGACAAGCTGAAATATAACATAGGCTCATACATTCACTGTTATCAGTTTAATGAACATCTGCAGCTCAATATACAAAATGTGTTTTTTCTTTAAGTTTTTACAAAGCGTCTGCAGGTTCCCACTTTTTTTTTTTTATCAGACTGAGTAAATTCTGTCTGAATACATTTTTTTTGTTCAATTGATGTTGTTGATTTTAATATTCAACATGTTCAAGTATCTTATAACCTGAAGAGATCTAAATATTCTTAAAAATTAAATTATTCTGATATGCAAAATAGAGGCCAATCAAAAGGTGTAAAAAAAACTGTGAAGGTAATGCCATCCAATTTTGAACTTGATCTGTGTTTTGTGGTAATAAGTTAAGCATTGTGTATAAGTATATGAATATATGAGACGGACAGACAAAGGTAACACTTATAATTGAATGCCGTCCCCTCCATCACAGGGGCATAAAAATAGAATTGAAGATTGAGACTTCCATTCCTGTCTGTTTTTTAAATGTATTCATGAATGCATATATGAGAAAGGTTATAAGTTATAATTTGTGTTTAAATTGTAAGATTATATCTTGTAAAATTTCTTGATATAATATGAATAATGTTTCAATGAACAGAAATGGATGTGTATATAAATGTGGGATAAAAAGTATTACACACCTGTGAAACTGCTATCTGTGTATTTTCTGCTACAGTTTCTCTCAGTTCTCTGACAGTATCTTGATAATCAATTTCTACACCAACTTTAATTTGTTTTGGGTCTCCATCCAGATAGACAATTGTCACAAATACTGGTCTTTTAGTTTTGTGAGGCAAGGGCAGAGACAAGCAGAGGTAACTCTCAAATGTGTTGCTCTGTTTACTACAGTTAGCACACTGTAATGATGATCTATAAATAGCCTGGAACATGTTGTACATATAACATCCATGACTGTTGGCAAGGACTTCCTCAGCAAGGGATTCATCTGAAGAATCTTTTCCCTGTAATAAAAAAATAGATAAAATAAATGTACATTTTACATGTGTGTGTGTGAAAAATAATAAAAAATATATTGGTATGTACATAATCTATTTTTTTTAGTTGATTTAATCGTTTATCAAGCACCTGCATTGGAATGTTCAAAGTAAAATGAAACCAATAGGGCTCCTGACACATAACAACTAAGTTGAATGGTTGTGTTGCATACCTTTTTGTGGTTACTCACTTATAGCTTATAATTACAACATGCTCTTCAAATTATAATGTCATGCAGTCATGTACATTTATATAGTTACATGTACAATGTACATTGCAGATTTTGAATGTCAATGATAAAATTTGAACAACATATGAACAACTACATTTGTATTTACATGTACATTCAGCATAGCCATACATTTTAGATTTTTAGTACAATGTAGTACATGTATATGTACCAATAAGTGGTTCAGGTTTGACCTCTGTAGGAAACAGTATATTAAAATGAAAACAAATAAAAAGTCTTTTATTTATCAAGTAAAATAAAACAAAAATTTCATAAATAAGATTTTATTTAAAATAATTTTAATTTTACTTTGTAAATTTGCTGTACAAACAAATACCTTTATAAATGATCACAGGGGTGTGGAAATGCTATGCCCGACTCGTACATTTGAACAACCGGACAAGTAATTATTTTTGTCTTGGTTGCCCGTGGACAAGTAAAAAAATATACAAGACAAAGTTCAAATCCAACAAAAACATAAAATTAATTTCAAAACGTAGTAAGATGTTTAATTTATGTAAAAGAAACCAATGTTCAGCAAGTAAAAACATCAAGGTTCATGACGATATATTACATGATACCGGAAATAGATCGATTACCAAAATAAATAAAAATAAGTATGCGAACCCGAGTCGCGTAACATTGCATTGGCTTTGTCCATTGACCCGGGATCGTCGATTAGGTTTTATCCATCATTTACCAAAAGTGTCATTTCTTTAAATTTTGTATCGAGATTCAGATTGATAAATACTTAATAAAAAGGTGGGCAAGCAAGACGAATAGAGTCATGTGTCGAGAAGAAAACCTTAAATGCAAATGGAGGACACAGAGTATTTAAAAAAAAAAAAACGGAAGCGAGAATTTCAGACATCGTGGATATCAGATTGCCCCTGGCTATCTATGGAAATTCGGAAAATAAATAAAGTTTTTGTCTTATTTGTAGATAAAAGGTCAACATTATTTGTTGTCAAAGTGGAAAATAGAAGGGACGCTTCAATTGCCCATCAAGACAATAATAAATAATCAAGAAAAAAACAAGTGTGTCAGTTGAGAGAAACACCACAAAATCAATAGTTTATCTATTATTTAGTCAGTCAGGGGTACTACTTGTACAAGTGTATTTTATTTACTTGAAGAAGTGAAAAAAAATATACACATGTAAGTAAATAAATAATGTTTGAATAATCTCCCCTTAATTTTATGAAAAATTTACTTGTACAAGTAAATTTTTCTTACAATCCCACAAAAATCCTCAAGTTTTGAGATGTAAAATCATGCCTTTAATGATTTTTCACAGGTTTGCTCAAATTTTTTCATTAAAGTTCAATGTTTCATCTCAATAATTCATCAAAGAAATTAATTGAGCAAAGATCTTGTATATTTGCGCAAGGCAATCAAAAATTGCTCCTTTGGGGCTTGTAAATGAGCAGTGTTAAGAAGATAACCGACAAATGTGACTTTCATTGTCCATGAAATTACACTTAAATGATTAGTAAAGACATCTGCAAAGGGTAGACAATTTAAAATTCTATTAGAGCAAAGAAATCTTCAGAATTCAAGAAAAGAAGAAAGGATGATTTTTTTACCTAGATACAAGTAAAAAAAATCTGAATGCGAAAGGGACATAACTCAGCCAATATTTTTTTAACCTATACAAGTAAATAAAATTCACTTGTATAAGTATCCTACAAATTTACTTATATGTGTATATTTTTTTTTACTTCTTCAAGTAAATAAAATACACTTGTACAAGTAGTACCCCTGACTGTTAGTTTACATTTCTACAATCACTGTCCTCAAATTTAGTATATGTACCTACTGGATACAATTTTTATTCAAAAACTGCTGCAAAATTGTCCTTTACATGTTATTTCATTGGTTGGTTTGCTGTTCGGTTTCTGTCCCATTGATGTTAACCCATTTCCTACTTTCCTATTTTTTTTACACATATAAACAAATAGATTTCATTTGTTTGTGATGCACAACAGTGCTAAGTAAGAATCATATATTAGCTAACAAGAAATACTTCAATATTTATTGGGATCATCAGGGCAAGTAAAAAAAATTCCGGACAAGTAAAATTTTAGGTTTCACTTGCCCGGGGACAAGTGCTCACAACAAATATTTCCACACCCCTGAAATTTAATCTAGTTGTCATCAAAATGTGTGTTGAACATAATTATATGCAAAAAAAAACTTTAAATGAAGATAGACAAGAGGCTGTCACTCTGACAGCAAACCTGATTTTCCTACAGAGGTCAAACCTGAACAGTTGAGCAAGTATGGACACGACAATTCAGCTTTGAACAGCCCTGAATTTGGATTGTGATTGAATATTCAGTCAGAGCTCAGACATAGATAAGTCTTATTCTGCTTTTGACTTATAGAGGTCTAAATTTGTAAGTTATAGGATTTGTCTCCCTTTAATGTAAGACGAAATACGACTTGAATAAGTCCAATATTGTTAAACAAGAAATAATTGACCAGAATCAAAAAGTTGCAAATATCGACTCCTACAAGTCGATGAGTGATCAAAATTGGTTAACTTCAAGACCCACGCATATTTATAAGGAGGTCATGCATCTAAATCAAATAATGACAATATTGAAAGCCAATACTTTGTCTTCTATAGAAAAATATGAATGAGAGTCTAAAAAATCGGAGATAATGTTAATTAACCTTTCAATGCAACCACCTGGAATCACACTTAATGAGGTTAAACATCTGTGTTTAGTAAGGATGTGCAATAAGGTAATTAAATATAGATAGCTCAAGTCCTTGTGAACTCTCATACAGGTTTTTGCTGTCATTGGTGGTGTAGTTTGGCCACAAAATAACATTAAGTTTTTTCACCAACTTAAATAGACCTAAACAAGTCTGTCATTTTCTGACTTAGATAAGTCTAAAATTGAAACTACATTTTTATAATAAATACATGTTTTGACTTATTTAAGTCAAAAACAAAAATCGACTTGTTTATGTCTGAGCTCTGACTGATATTTGACACATCTTAGGTTTGTGACACAAAATGAAAGTGATCAAACTGAAATATTTGAAATTGAACCTTAAATGCTTTATCCAAAATCAAATTGTTACATGTAGATACATTTGTACATTATCAAAGTCTCAAGGACCCCCCCCAAAAAAATTGATATTTGATGAATTACTAAATTTCTGTTCAAAGGGAAATAACTCAAAATAATCAAGAGACCAAATAACATAGAATTTAATTATTTTAACAATTTCTGTTTAAACATGTTAAAGGGAAATAACTAAAATTCATATAATAAATACCCAATATAAAAAAATATTTAAAATTCAACTCAACAACAAGAAAAGCTTATATCATGAAAATTTAACTTGACCTTTTAAAATATTTAGTCACAAAAAACTTCATATATATCTATTAAATTTCAAAAGATTTCGTCAAAGGATTTTCATGTTTATGAACAGACACTGTTTGACAGGGACCCTTCGATCGTACATCCCTAAATCAATTACCCATTAATCTGGTTAATAAAAAACAATTTGAAATACATTTGTACATGTACATGTACATTCCATCTGCCCTGCAGCAAAATCAAAAATGGACATTTGATTGACTGCCATTTTAGTATGTACATTGTGTATACAGAAGTGAATAAATCACTGACTTATCAAAAATATCCAAAAAATGAACTGATTTAAAAAATTAAAATACATTTCGTGAATTTACTAAATTACATCAAATTAGTTGAATCTGAATTTCTAAATCATGTAAATTGAACAGGCATTTGGTATAATAATGGGTGTCTTGATCACATAAACAGTCACTTTTGTCTTGGGTTACATCATTCATGTATCATGTATTCTAATTCTAATAAAATATACACTAAAATGAAATTCAAAGTAAGATCCACATGTAAACAGTATGAAAGTAAACATGTCCAATGAAAATGCATACATTTTTGTACAATGTACATGTACATGTACATACTGCTAATGAAATGAAATGGTAAAGTAATATTACTATTATAAATGCCCAAATTTTGCCCTTCATTATAAAAATTATTATATTAAACATAAAAAGGATAAACATAATTGTGAAATGAACCTTGGTTGATTTATGCTTCTTCTTTGATGTTAATGCAAGCTCTTCATTAATGCTGTCTAGCAACCACAGAAGGAATTCTTGTGCATCGTGTTGAGCTGAACCTTTGTATTGACTGTTGTATTTTCCAACAGTACTCTTAAAAGTACTTGATATATCCGGAGAATAATTATTTGACCATAAACTTTCTAAAAGTGTCCCTAGTTGTTCAGTTAAATCACTTTTACTGTTGCTGAATTTTTTAGAAAATCCTCTAGTCTTCAAGTCATTTTTGTGTTGCTTTGCTGCAAAATACCCTGTTATAGCGTCAGTATTACTTAAGCATTGAAGAACTGCATTCATAAAACATGTATTGCCATGGTTTTGAATTCCAACTGTTCCTGGACACACCTTCCACGGCAAAGCTACAGTCATAGGTCTAGTAATAAGGGGTCTTGAAGTAGAATCTGGTGCACGCTTAATAGTTGCACCAGAATCTGTCTGTATGCCTTCATTGGAATGAGGGTTATAACCACCCCTTGCTCCATTCATATCCTGTCTCACATCAGTTGACGAATTACTATGAGCCGAACGACGAATACGATTGACCAACTTTTTAACGGACTTAAACAATGGTTTATTACGACGCTTATCCTTAGTCTGTAATGTAAAATAACCCTTTTCACTACTAATTATTTCCTCATCTGAGTTTATTTGATCAGAGAGACTGTTCCCAAAACTTCTACTAAAATTTCGGTGGTCTAGGGTCAAAGAATGGTTTCCAACATTTTGCACTACTTTTTCATCTAAAATATCACTTTCAGAGGAAGCTCTCTGTCTTCCTCCTGGAATATTTTCATTCATAATACACTAAATGAATACAGATTGTCAACAGACGCGAATGCGTCACATTAAAAACATTTGTTGTTGATTTCCTGTTCGCCATGATTGATTCGTCTGTAAATATTCTAAAATAAAAACTGATACGCCGAACGACTGTGATACGATTCCGGAATGATATTTTGGTTTGTGTTTGAGTCTGTGGTACTCTTTTTAAAGACGGAATCATTTGAAAGAGCATTTTAAAGGTCGTACTTGTTAAAAATATGGGCTTATGTCTAGTTTTCGAAATAACACATCTCAATAATTTCCCGCCAAAATGAGAAATTTACCTTTCGGATACCTGATGACTTTACCAATCATATCTCGATGGAGCAGAAGAGCCTCATGGAATATTAGGAGTAAATGTTGATATTCATTCTTTTGTCTTATGAAGAGTATATCATTTATTTGTCAAAACCATCCAGCTAAATCAAGAATTTGTATAGTTACAAATCCTTGGTCAAATATTTCCCTTGTCAGCCTTTACTATAGTAAACTGTAACTTTAGGATAAAAAGTATAATATTTATATACATACATTTAAGAGATAACTGTATTGTATTTTAAGCTTTAAGGACATCCATCGGTAGTTTTACTGTCGCAAATTTAGTTTACCTGGCGACGCGGAGCGGAGACAGGTAAACGGGTATTTGCGACAGTAAAACTACCGATGGACGTCGGCAAAAGCTTCAAATACAATACAGTTATCTCTATTCTAATGCAAAACAAGTTTATAATTACATTTTAATCATTATTTTATTGTAAAATCTTCATTAAAGAAAATTCCGCGAAAAGATGTTATCTTTTTTGGTCTCTACACTAGGTGACGTCATATGTATGCTTCCGGCGTCAAACATAAACACCGCTTCAGAATGTAATAAGGTTTGATAAAAAGAAGATTTTTGGGTGCAACATGCGAGTTTGTTTGCTTATTATTGTAGAAATTACATGTCAATACATTCTTCAATTCAAAATGTCGGCTCTCTTAGTTACAGACAAGGAGTCTTAGAGAATTTTACGCTAACTGTCAAAATCATTGATACAAAATAATTGCATTAGAATTGTATATATTGATATAATTAACATGAATAAACTATAGATACAAACACAGGGACTTGTCTCAGAAAAAAATAATTCTATCAATACCTTAATGAGGGAGCTAGGTCCTGATCCCGAAATCCCGGGATTAAAAACATGAAATCCTGAGGTCCCGAAATTCGAAAAAAAGAATTCCTGGAATCTGAACGTGTCAATCCCAAAATCCCAAGCTTAAAAAACACTCGATCCTGGAGTCCTGATAAAGGTCCTATCCCCTTCCTTTAATAATGAGTGGGATAGGAGGGGTCCTGATCCCGAAATCCCAGAGTTAAAAAACGCAAATCCTGAGGTCCTTAATTTAAATAAAGTAAATCCCTATGTCCTGAAAAAAGAATTCCCAGATCCCGAAAGGGTCAATCCCGAAATCATGAGCTTCAATACACCCAATCTCGGAGTTTGATCAAGGTCCTATCACCCCTTCTAAATATTACACTATCATGACTATTTTATACTGTACTCACTTTTTTTTTAAACGTCGGCCAGTTGTAAAAAATTTTATATGCTGATTTCTTGATTGTCAACCCCACTAAAACTTGTTATGCAGTAAATCTTAATTGAGGTTTCTGCACAATGTTGTATCACGCCTACTTTTGTTGTCAAAGTCGTCCATAGCAGGCCTACCAAAGTATGTCAATTGCAATGTTTTCGCAATTTTTTGTCTGCCAATGCCAGATTGGACTCACAGTAGTTAAATGATTAATTATAAAAATTATTTTAAAAGAATCTGTTAGTTTTTGTCTGAACAGAAAGTATCGCCCAGTTACTATAAAATTGTATAACGCATTAAAAAAACTATTTTTAGCCTAAAATTTTCCAATTACATCAATGTCGTTCAGACTCTATCTGGACTTTACGTATGAAATGAAATAAGATCAGATATAAACTCCTAAAAATATGATTTTTCCAAATATAACTTTATCAAGTGGGAATCACAAAATGGTCAAGAAAGGGCTTATTGCAAAAAGAAAGTGTCTGCTAAAATAAATTGGTATACATGTACATGAATAAGATCTACTAAAGTGGAAAATACTTTATCATAGTTTTTTGCACATATATCCTTTTCAATACTATGCAAACAACTGCTTAGAAAACAACATATATATTAAGAAGTGGTTATATGTATGACACATCAAGCCAGATTGGCTTGACTTCAGCACCACATATATGCTTTTTGTCTCTAATATTTAATTAACTGTGCATTTGTATTCAGATATCGCAGATCAAATTTATTCGTTCTTTGTGTAATCATACGTTTTTTGATTGAGTTAAGTCTGCTAATTGATATTTTATCGTATGTTTTTATATGTTGTGATGTTATGCTATTGTTTCAGGAAAAAGGGAGAAGGTTTGGGCCCATTAAAACGTTTAATCCCGCTGCAAATGTTTGCACCTGTCCTAAGTCAGGAATCTGATGTACAGTAGTTGTCGTTTGTTTATGTAATATATACGTGTTTCTCGTTTCTCGTTTTGTTTATATAGATTAGACCGTTGGTTTTCCCGTTTGAATGGTTTTACACTAGTAATTTTGGGCCCTTTATAGCTTGTTGTTCGGTGTGAGCCAAGGCTCCGTGTTGAAGGCCGTACTTTAACCTATAATGGTTTAATTTTTAAATTGTTATTTGGATGGAGAGTTGTCTCATTGGCACTCACACCACATCTTCCTATATCTATTTTGTAAAGTAGTTGGTTAAAGAATATAAATCATATTATATCTTTACTGTTTAATCATGGTACTTTACATCATCTTGTATTGCATTTTTTTTAGAGATAAATAATATAACCATGCCGCAACGTAAGATCATATGTAAATATGGACCTACAAACAGCTACATTGTCAGTTCACCAATAGGAGATGTGGAAATAATTAGCTGCCCAAAGGGACTGCACTCCGTAAAACAAGTTGGAGATACAGATGAATATTTTTCACCAGATACAGGGTTTGTTTACTTTAGTTTATGATAAGGAAAAGACCATTTAACTTTAATTATGTTTTTTTCCCGAAGAAAATAGTTTGATTGCTGTCTTGATGAAAAAATAAATACTCTGTTCAAGCAGAGGACAAAAAAAATTATTCTGAACCCAAATTTTTCCCATACCTTACCGTGATAAGTTTGAACAAAAAAATTTGATTGATAGCATTAACAAACTAATATATTATTGTTCTTGCTTTGCGTGAAAAAAATCAGACTTGTATCAGTGATTTTCATTATTCTTGTATTGCAGAGATGTTTTATGACCCTGACTATTCATGAGATTCTAGCATAGTCTGCAACTGGAATTTTTGGAGTTTTTTCGTCTCTGTTCTTTACTTTAAGTTTGCCTCAACCTAATGTTATGAAACTTAAACATATTAAGTATGACCACAAAACTCAGATCAAGTACAAATTTAGGAAGTGTCACTTTTACCATTCATCAGGCATGTCCCTTTGTAATAATAGCTTTATATGATTTGCAAGCAGGGGCATCATCTATATCCCATGACCACACTCCCCATTTATTTCATTGCAAATCATATATTTTATTCTCTATTAATTTTTGAGTTGGCAATGGGGATTATTGACTGCAGTTTCTAGAAAAGAGTATGCAGATTCAACTTATAATTATTCAGACACTTGCTGAATAGCAAAGAATTGTCAGAACCAAGTGACAATGTGCACATCCTATTTTTAGCTCACCTGGCCCAAAGGCGTCTGTCGTCGTCCGGCGTAACCTTTACAAAATTCTTCTCCTCTGAACCTACTAGGCCAAATAAAACCAAACTTGGCCACAATCATCATTCGGGTATCTTGTTTAAAAAATGTGTGGCGTGACCTGGTCAACCAACCAAGATGGCTTCCACGGCTAAAAATAGAACATAGGGATAAAATGCAGTTTTTGGCTTATAACTCAAAAACCAAAGCATTTAGAGCAAATCTGATAAGGGTTAAAAATGTTAATCAGGTCAAGATCTATCTGCCCTGAAATTTCAGATTAATCGGTCAATCGGTTGTTGGGTTGCTGCCCCTGAATTGGTAATTTTGAGGAAATTTTGCTGTTTTTGGTTATTATCTTGAATATTATTATAGATAAAGATAAACTGTAAACAGCAATAATGTTCAGCATTTAAGATCTACAAATAATTCAACATGACCAAAATGGTCAGTTGACCTGTTTAGGAGTTATTGCCCTTTTATAGTCAATTTTTAACCATTTTTCGTAAATTAAAGTAATCTTTTACAAAAATCTTCTCCTCTGAAACTACTGGGCCAAATTAATCCAAACTTGGCCACAATCATCTTTAGGGTATCTAGTTTAAAAAATGTGTGGCGTGACCTGGTCAACCAACCAAGATGGCCGCAACAGCTAAAAATAGAACATAGGGGTAAAATGCAGTTTTTGGCTTATAACTCAAAAACCAAAGCATTTTGAGGAAATCTTACATGGGATATAAATGTTTATCATATACTTAGACTCAATAACATATAATTTTTACCGTATGATAATAGCATTAAATTAACGTATATTCCATATTTTTCGAAATTGGTGCTTAGCGGGCTGATATGAAAAGTTTATCACATGGTTCGATTGTTATCACATACCTTTCCGTAACGTTATCACATGGCATTCCGTTGACACTCGGCAAGTTCTGGAAAAATACACCTCAATGTTACATTTTCAGTGAAAAATATTACAAAGTAGTGTACAAAACAATTATTTGAATACTGGAAAGTATATTATGTAAAATAATGATAATAAAAATTTAAAAAAAAAACAAACAAATTATTAAATAACTGCATTTCTTTTTATAATTTTCCCGGAAACATAATTTAGAAAGTTATTTTTTAAAAAGTTGACTTTTCTAAACAACGTTCATTTTTTTATGTATATTGTTAAATTTTGTTTTTGTCGATTCGTCCATATTAAAATGTTTTTTTTTCTGTCTGTTGGGGCATATGATAGAAAGATTTCATATCAAATGTATCAAATATTGGTTCCGACGTCCGTGAAATTTTTACTCTTAGAACTTCTTTTCGGGAACCACGTAAAAGTATCAATATATGGATCTGTTTGTTTTTCTCTACTGTTGAAGCATATGATAAAAAGATCATAACATGTCATTTTTCATATCGCATGTATTATCAGCCCTCGGTCAATATCAGCCCTCGAGCCATGCGGCTCTTCGGCTGATATTGTACCTAGGGCTGATAATACGTGCGATATGAAAAATGCCATGTAATAATCTGATATTATCAGGTCAAGATCTATCTGCCCTGAAATTTTCAGATGAATTGCTCAATCGGTTGTTGGGTTGCTTCCCCTGAATTGGTAATTTTGAGGAAATTTTGCTGTTTTTGGTTATTATCTTGAATATTATTATAGATAGAGATAAACTGTAAACAGCAATAATGTTCAGCAAAGTAAGATCTACAAATAAGTCAACATGACCAAAATGGTCAGTTGACCTGTTTAGGAGTTATTGCCCTTTATAGTCAATTTTTAACCATTTTTATACGACCGCAAATTTTGAAAAAATTTTCGTCGTATATTGCTATCACGTTGGCGTCGTCGTCGTCCGAATACTTTTAGTTTTCGCACTCTAACTTTAGTAAAAGTGAATAGAAATCTATGAAATTTTAACACAAGGTTTATGACCATAAAAGGAAGGCTGGTATTGATTTTGGGAGTTTTGGTCCCAACATTTTAGGAATTAGGGGCCAAAAAGGGCCCAAATAAGCATTTTCTTGGTTTTCGCACTATAACTTTAGTTTAAGTTAATAGAAATCTATGAAATTTTGACACAAGGTTTATGACCATAAAAGGAAGGCTGGTATTGATTTTGGGAGTTTTGGTTTCAACAGTTTAGGAATTAGGGGCCAAAAAAGGGCCCAAATAAGCATTATTCTTGGTTTTCGCACAATAACTTTAGTTAAAGTAAACAGAAATCAATGAAATTTAAACACAATGTTTATGACCACAAAAGGAAGGTTGGTATTGATTTTGGGAGTTTCGGTCCCAACAGTTTAGGAATAAGGGGCCAAAAAGGGACCCAAATAAGCATTTTTCTTGGTTTTCGCACCATAGCGTTAATATAAGTAAATAGAAATCTATGAAATTTAAACACAAGGTTTATGACTATAAAAGGAAGGTTGGTATTGATTTTGGGAGTTTTGGTCCCAACAGTTAAGGAAAAAGGGGCCCAAAGGGTCCAAAATTAAACTTTGTTTGATTTCATCAAAATTGAATAATTTGGGTTCTTTAATTTGCCAAATCTAACTGTGTATGTAGATTCTTAATTTTTGGTCCCGTTTTCAAATTGGTCTACATTAAGGTCCAAAGGGTCCAAAATTAAACTAAGTTTGATTTTAACAAAAATTGAAACCTTGGGGTTCTTTGATATGCTGAATCTAAAAATGTACTTAGATTTTTGATTATTGGCCCAGTTTTCAAGTTGGCCCAAATCGAGGTCCAAAATTAAACATTGTTTGATTTCATCAAAAATTGAATAATTGGGGTTCTTTGATATGCCAAATCTAACTGTGTATGTAGATTCTTAATTTTTGGTCTAGTTTTAAAATTGGTCTAAATTAAAGTGCAAAGGGTCCAAAATTAAACTAAGTTTGATTTTAACAAAAATTAAATTCTTGGGCCTCTTTGATATGCTGAATCTAAACATGTACTTAGATTTTTGATTATGGGCCCAATTTTCAAGTTGGTCCAAATCAGGATCTAAAATTATTATATTAAGTATTGTGCAATAGCAAGTCTTTTCAATTGCACAGTATTGTGCAATGGCAAGAAATATCTAATTTCACAATATTGTGAAATAGCAAATTTTTTTTTAATTAAGAGTTATCTTTCTTTGTCCAGTATAGTAAGCAAGAAATATCTGCAAGAATTTTTTTTAATTGGAGTTATCTTTCTTTGTCCAGAATCAACTTAAATCTTTGTTATATACAATATACAATGTATATTCACTTTTTACTACCAACTGATAAATTTAAATAATCTTTACCATTCAGTGATAACAAGCAGTTTTTTTTACATCTTAATATTTTATGATGTATTTAAATGAGTAGTAATTGTTGCAAACTCCATTAGAATATTTTAATTGAAATTAGTTTTGGAATAAGGGAAAGGGGGATGTGAATAAAAAATTGGGTTCAATTTTTCTCATTTGAAATTTCATAAATAAAAAGAAAATTTCGTCAAACATTTTTTGGAGAGGATTAATATTCAACAGCATAGTGAATTGCTCTAAGAGAAAACAAAAAAATTAAGTTCATTTGAATACATTCATTCTGTGTCAGAAACCTATGCTGTGTCAACTATTTAATCACAATCCAAATTTAGAGCGGAATCCAGCTTGAATGTTGTGTCCATACTTGCCCCAACCGTTCAGGGTTCAACCTCTGCGGTCGTATAAAGCTACGCCCTGCGGAGCATCTGGTTCGTAAATTAAAGTAATCTTTTACAAAAATCTTCTTCTCTGAAACTACTAGGCCAAATTAATCCAAACTTGGCCACAATCATCTTTGGGGTATCAATTTTTAAAAATGTGTGGCGTGACCTGGTCAACCAACTCAGATGGCCACCACGGCTAAAAATAGAACATAAGGGTAAAATGCAGTTTTTGGCTTATAACTCAAAAACCAAAGCATTTTGAGGAAATCTGACATTAAATGTTTATCAGGTCAAGATCTATCTGCCCTGAAATTTTCAGTTGAATCAGTTAACCCGTTGTTGGGTTGCTGCCCCTGAATTGGTAATTTTGAGGAAATTTTGCTGTTTTTGGTTATTATCTTGAATATTATTATAGATAGAGATAAACTGTAAACATCAATAATGTTCAGCAAAGTTAGATTTACAAATAAGTCAACATGACCGAAATGATCAGTTGACCCCTTTAGGAGTTATTGTCCTTTATAGTCAATTTTTAACCATTTTTCATAAATCTTAAGTAATCTTTTACAAAATCTCCACTAAAACTACTAGGCCACAATCATCTGTGGGGTATCTTGTTTGAAAAATGTGTCCGATGACCTGGCCATTCAACCAAGATGGCCGCCACTGCTAAAAATAGAACATAGGGATATAATGCAGTTTTTGGCTTATAACTATGAAACCAAAGCATTTAGAAGCAAATCTGACAAGAAGTGAAATTGTTAATCAAGTCAATATCTATCTGCCCTGAATTTTTCAGATGAATTGGACAACTGGTTGTTGGGTTGCTGCCCTCCAATTGGTAATTTTTAAAGAAATTTTGCCGTTTTTTGTTATCTTGAATACTATTATAGATAGCGATAAACTGTAAACAGCAATAATGTTCAGCAAAGTAAGATCTACAAATAAGTCAACATGACCTAAATGGTCAATTGACCCCTTAAGGAGTTATTGTCCTTTATAGTCAATTTTTAACAATTTTCATTAATTTGGTAAATTGCCCTTTATAGTCAATTTTTATCAATTTTCATTAATTTGGTAAATTTATTTTAATTTTTATACGACCGCAAATTTTGAAAAAATTTTCGTCGTATATTGCTATCACGTTGGCGTCGTCGTCGTCGTCGTCGTCCGAATACTTTTAGTTTTCGCACTCTAACTTTAGTAAAAGTGAATAGAAATCTATGAAATTTTAACACAAGGTTTATGACCATAAAAGGAAGGCTGGTATTGATTTTGGGAGTTTTGGTCCCAATATTTTAGGAATTAGGGGCCAAAAAGGGCCCAATTAAGCATTTTCTTGGTTTTCGCACTATAACTTTAGTTCAAGTTAATAGAAATCTATGAAATTTTGACACAAGGTTTATGACCACAAAAGAAAGGATGGGATTGATTTTGGGAGTTTTGGTTTCAACAGTTTAGGAATTAGGGACCAAAAAAGGGCCCAAATAAGCATTATTGGTTTTCGCACAATAACTTTAGTTAAAGTAAATAGAAATCAATGAAATTTAAACACAATGTTTATGACCACAAAAGGAAGGTTGGTATTGATTTTGGGAGTTTCGGTCCCCACAGTTTAGGAATTAGGGGCCAAAAAGGGACCCAAATAAGCATTTTTCTTGGTTTTCGCACCATAGCGTTAGTATAAGTAAATAGAAATCTATGAAATTTAAACACAAGGTTTATGACTATAAAAGGAAGGTTGGTATTGATTTTGGGAGTTTTGGTCCCAACAGTTAAGGAAAAAGGGGCCCAAAGGGTCCAAAATTAAACTTTGTTTGATTTCATCAAATTTGAATAATTGGGGTTCTTTAATATGCCAAAACTAACTGTGTATGTAGATTCTTAATTTTTGGTCCCGTTTTCAAATTGGTCTACATTAAGGTCCAAAGGGTCCAAAATTAAACTTAGTTTGATTTTAACAAAAATTGAAACCTTGGGGTTCTTTGATATGCTGAATCTAAAAATGTACTTAGATTTTTGATTATTGGCCCAGTTTTCAAGTTGGCCCAAATCGAGGTCCAAAATTAAACATTGTTTGATTTCATCAAAAATTGAATAATTGGGGTTCTTTGATATGCCAAATCTAACTGTGTATGTAGATTCTTAATTTTTGGTCCAGTTTTAAAATTGGTCTAAATTAAAGTGCAAAGGGTCCAAAATTAAACTAAGTTTGATTTTAACAAAAATCAAATTCTTGGGCCTCTTTGATATGCTGAATCTAAACATGTACTTAGATTTTTGATTATGGGCCCAGTTTTCAAGTTGGTCCAAATCAGGATCTAAAATTATAATATTAAGTATTGTGCAATAGCAAGTCTTTTCAATTGCACAGTATTGTGCAATGGCAAGAAATATCTTATTTCACAATATTGTGAAATAGCAAATTTTTTTTTAATTAAGAGTTATCTTTCTTTGTCCAGTAAAGTAAGCAAGAAATATCTGCAAGAATTTTTTTTAATTGGAGTTATCTTTCTTTGTCCAGAATCAACTTAAATCTTCGTTATATACAATATACAATGTATATTCACTTTTTACTACCAACTGATAAATTTAAATAATCTTTACCATTCAGTGATAACAAGCAGTTTTTTTACATCTTAATATTTTATGATGTATTTAAATGAGTAGTAATTGTTGCAAACTCCATTAGAATATCTTAATTGAAATTAGTTTTGGAATTAGGGAAAGGGGGATGTGATTAAAAAATTGGGTTCAATTTTTCTCATTTGAAATTTCATAAATAAAAAGAAAATTTTTTCAAACATTTTTTTGAGAGGATTAATATTCAACAGCATAGTGAATTGCTCTAAGAGAAAACAAAAATTTTAAGTTCATTTGAATACATTCATTCTGTGTCAGAAACCTATGCTGTGTCAACTATTTAATCACAATCCAAATTTAGAGCGGACTCCAGCTTGAATGTTGTGTCCATACTTGCCCCAACTGTTCAGGGTTCAACCTCTGCGGTCGTATAAAGCTACGCCCTGCAGAGCATCTGGTTATCAAATATAGTTCTCTGTTACTAATGGGCAAAGTTCATTATAGATATGATTGTAAGAAGCAAAATCGTTCAGTAAAGTAAGAACTTCAAACACATCACCATCACCAAAATACAATTTTGTCATGAATCCATTTGTGTCCTTTGTTTAATATGCATAGACCAAGGTGAGCGACACAGGCCTTTTAGAGCCTCTAGTTATTTTTTTATCCAATTTATTTCTTATAATATGTTACGAAAAGCAAAATATGCATGTCCCGGCGTTGTGCCATTTAAAAGTACTCAAAAGTGACATCCACTTCAAATACTTTAAATTCATAAATCCTTGTATGCATTTATTATTGATTTTTTTTAAGAATGGACAAAAATGCAAGATTGATAATGGCAATTTCAGGAAAATCTGCATACAGATTCATGTGAAAAAATATAAGTTCTTATTATTGTGATACTCACATAGTTGCATTATTCACATGTGAGAAAATGTGATTTCTTATTAAATATTGTGAGACCTGCACAGATGCCTTATTTGGATTAATAAAAACCTGGCAATGATTTTGGTAATTTTCAGTATATTTGCAGTTATATGGAAAAAAAATTGTATGAAATTGCTGCAACAGGCTAGATATTTCTTTGTGTTAATAGTATAGATAGAAGAAAAGATCTTTCATAAATTTATAAAAATCTGTCTTTTCAGAGTAAATGTTGATGTGAAATTCCAGTTATATAAAGACAATGGCTATACTTACAAGCCTGCCATACAGTGTGTTGAATGGTTACAGTTCTACTTTAAATCATCAGTGGATCAGCTTAAACTACCCCTCCTCTGTCAGTCCATTTTTACTGAAGGTTAGTATCCAGAAATTGTATAGAATTGGGATGTGTACATTTATACATAGGTTTTCACTAATAAATTTTTGGATTCTTTAATCTAATCATTATGATTTAACTCATTCTTATTAATGATAATTCTAGTTTAAAAAAAAAAAAACAAGCATTAGCTAATAATCATCAATATTAAAAACTTGAAAAAGTTTTAATGTTTTCATATTTTAATAAAATTGGTTATTGGTTCTTGTGATTTTCACATACTTTCCCTACTTCAGTTTAATGGCAACCACATCTTTTGAAATTGTTTTCTGATTTAGCTAATTTTAACACTAGTGAGGTCTTCTAAAATCATTTATCATCATTAACTGCAAGGTTTTCCTTATGAATAACTTAGATGGAAAAAAAAGGAAAAAGATAGATCACTATTTCATATGACTTTATCAAGGATCATAGATACAGTCACTTTTAAAATGGTAGGAATGAAGTTTCTTTTGGAAAAGGATAGTCTTATGTCTTGTATCCACCAATAGTTGTGTGTTTTATGTTAAACAATACAGCTATACAGCACAGTTTTTTTTTCTTTGAAATTAAGACACAAAGTCAATTTTGAGTTCATCACTGTGTTAAGTTTTTGACAGTATTAAAGAATAAATCTGTAATGATTTTATTGAATTCATCACTGTATTAAGTTTTTAAACCATAAAAGAATTAACCTGAAATGATTTTATAAAGATTTTCTGCTAAGATACAAAAAAAAAAGAAAAAAGTTGCTTTTGCTCAATGTAATATAACTACATTGATTTGGTGTCGCTTACCATGTTTCAAAGAAATGCTATTCAAATTGATCATACCTTTTGTTTTTTCACAGGTTCCTTTACCAGTACAGCACAGAAAGTTTTGACAGAAAAGGTTTTATATGGACAGACTATATCATACAAGAACTTGGCAGCTTTATGTGGGAATGAAAAAGCCTGTAGAGCTGTTGGCATGGCAATGAGGAATAATCCGATTTCTTTTATTGTTCCATGTCATCGTGTCATAACCCATAGTGGTCATCTTGGGAATTATAGTGGTGGACACAAGAATAAGATCAAACAATGGTTACTAACTCATGAAAATGCTATCCCTTGAATTCAGAAAAAGGAATGTCGTAAAGTTACTGATACCGCAACATATCATTATAAGCCAATGCTTGTATATATACAACTGCAAATGTATTTGGTATTATACAGGGCAGTTGTTAAAATATTGTAAATTCCATTTTGCATATTTATATATCTTACATTAAAAAATAATTAACAAAGTTATGTTATATTTTACTCTTTAAATATCATAAGTTTAGCTGCAATTGTTGTATAGAATTACTGAGGTGTACATATCAGTCTGGCGGGTTTCATATAACCTTGACTTTTTTCTAGGTTCTTTTGGCAATTTTGAGTTTTTCAGATTGATTTATTTCTTGAATACTGTAAGTAACATGGCCAATATATTTGGTGAATAGAATAATCTGAATGATTGTAAAGTGCATGTCTGGGTGGCAAGCCTCATCTGACATCTTATCTTTTCCCTGTTTATGGTTCATGGCTAACTGAATGTTGAGTTTTCATGTCTATTTCTATTTCTCAGATACCATAAGCAGTAGGTGAGCTATTTGCAGTGTACAGAATGATATGGTGTAAATGTTATATTGCAGGATTTATCGGACTTGTAACTTATTTATATGGTTCATTGTTCAATTATTGTTAAGCTTGTGTTCTCTTGTGCAGAAAGCTTTGATAGTGATGTGGCAGTGTTTACCAACTACATAAAAGCTTTATATATTACAAAATTAAAGACCTTAATGCCTAATACTTTTTCATATAGATGCCTTATGTTATGAAGTTTCCTTCTGTCTTATGTCCATTGTTCTTGTCCTGATTTTAAAGGATCAGTATTAAACTATTTAAAAAAAAAATAGTTAAAAATTTTTGTAATGCTAATTTTCTTTTTAATGAGTAATCATCGTACAGCGGATATAGGTACTAACCAAGCGGACGTGAGTGATTTTGATCTTACAAGTTACAAAAATCTTTGTTTTGTTCACATAATATCAATGTGTACTTCAATCTAAACACAATTGCTGTTTTAAGAAACTATTTTGTCGTAGGTTATTTTCCCAAAACAAGAATGATTACTAAGAACATGTGCAAATACTTGTCAAATAAGTTTGTCCTCGTCTCATCCGATATATTCTATATTCATTGCAACTCTTTTTCTGATAGAATGGCCACTGTATGTGTGTAATAGATATAGCAGCTTCATTAATTGGTATTGAAATCTTTCATACATATGTTATTTTTTCTTTCGATATTTTATCCCGAAAGAAGCGTTGTGTACAGTGTTTAGCTGACCACATAAGTCCTTATGTACAGTGCATAGTTATGTTGTTGTACACCGTACACAAAATCTTTATTTTCATACCTGTTTATTACCCAAAAAGTTTCAAGGAATGGGTAATCACAGGTAGGTTAATGATTGGTAACTTTTACTTTTGTCCTGTTTTCATCAGACCTTAACCTCATTTTATGGATCAGTGAACAAGGTTTATTTTTTGTGGTCAAATCTCTATACATCCAATATGGTAAGCAATAGGTCTCATCTTTATAATTCATTGGTGATAGTTTTGTGTTGAGGTCTTTCTTTACTAATACTATATGCAATAGGATTACTATATTTGATGTGGAAATATTTCATGATGCACATGTCAGTCTCACAGGTTTTATTTGACCTTGACCTCATGATTCATCCGACTTTGATCTCATTTTCATGGTTCATTGGTAAATGTTTATTTATCTTGGTTAAGTCTTGTTTTTTAGAAAAGAGGGGTAAAAGATATCACAGGGACATTCATGCTCATAAATCTAAAATAAATGGACAATGTCATGGCTAAAAAAGAAAAAGATAAACACAATTAAAAGTACACAAAATAAAAAAATAAAGACTCATAAACTTACAAAACCTTTGAATAGACTTATTAAGAAGGGATATAATTACGATACTGTTGTCAAGTCATTAAAGATTGCATATTTTGGCGTTAATATTGAGTCACTGATAAGGTCTTTGCGTCGGAACTAAACACATTTATTCTAAAAACAGTTGTTGGCATGACACGGGTTATGTTCTTCTCATATATGTTATGATGGTATGATACTAAACCCCTTACGGGAAGGATTGTGCCTGATGTTCATATGATGAAATCATAATCTTTCAGTCAGTTTAAGGTTTATGTACCCTTCTGTAGCCATTTTTGTACGAATTTTTCAAACCTCAATTGTATCAAAACTAAAGATTTAATGAATAATAGAGATAGGCCATTTAGTACATATTCCAAGGGGAAACTTGATGCAAGGCATTATTTTTTACTGTGTCATTGCATTTGATAGAAAAAGAGGACTTTGTGGCAAATAAATCAAGATTTTTATAGAAAATCCACAGCCTTTAATACAGAGATTTTTGTTATAAAATTTGAAACATAAATTACTCACTTGATTTTCTATGATGTGCTAGTGTTTATTTTTTACAAAACGTTCTAAGCAACCTGTAAATTCCAAAATACCTCGTGCTGAGTCACTAAAGTCGAGCACACCCTAAAAGGTGTACTTGATTTTGGCCATATTTATATTTGTCTTAACCAATAACTACATATACAAACTTGTTTTAAGGAAATCAATGCTAGCACTGCATGCAATACTCCTATATCTATCAGTCTTCAAATTGCCAAATATGAAAGTACAAGGATAAAGCCTGTGGATTTTCTATAAAAATCTTGATTTATTTGCCACAAAGTCCTCTTTTTCTATTAAATGCAATGGAACAGTTAACAATAATGCTTTGCATCAGGTTTCCCCTTGGTATATGTACAAAATGGCCTATCTCTATTATTTATTATATCTGTAGTTTTGATACAATTGAAGTTTGAAAAGTTCGTACAAAAATGGCTACAGAAGGGTACATAAACCTTAATTGAAGTCTGGAGCTGGCATGTCAGTTAACTGCTAGTAGTCTGTTGTTATTTATGTATTATTGTCATTTTGTTTATTTTCTTTGGTTACATCTTCTGACATCAGACTCGGACTTCTCTTGAACTGAATTTTAATGTGCGTATTGTTATGCTTTTACTTTTCTACACTGGTTAGAGGTATAGGGGGAGGGTTGAGATCTCACAAACATGTTTAACCCCGCCGCATTTTTGCGCCTGTCCCAAGTCAGGAGCCTCTGGCCTTTGTTAGTCTTGTATTATTTAAATTTTAGTTTCTTGTGTACAATTTGGAAATTAGTATGGCCTCCATTATCACTGAACTAGTATATATTTGTTTAGGGGCCAGCTGAAGGACGCCTCCGGGTGCGGGAATTTCTCGCTACATTGAAGACCTGTTGGTGACCTTCTGCTGTTGTGTTTTTTTATTTTGGTCGGGTTGTTGTCTCTTTGACACATTCCCCATTTCCATTCTCAATTTTAAGTAACATTAACTCTACCAAAAAACTGGGGTGATCTCAGATGCTTCAGAAAGGTAAGCAGATCCTATTCCACATGTAGTACCTGTTGTGCTGCTCATGCTAGTACAAACCTGATAATAAGTAATGACTCGGTAGGTCACATGCATAAAAAAGGAACAGGATTGTAGTTTCAACAAAGAACAAATCAACCTTTATCTGTGAAACAGATATTACATAGTGGTCAACAAACTCATGATAGTGTTGGTAAAATTTATGAAGGGATGATTTCAACTTCAACATTTGAAACTCTTGGTTTAATAACTTCCTTGTGAGCAGCAACCTAGGAAATACAAGCTCGGGAATATTGTATTAATTGTATGCTCTGTATGCAGGAGCTGCTGGAATGTTGCTACATAGAAATGGAAAGTTCACAATTGGGAAGCTACAACCATCAGTTTTGGCATAAATTTTTGTTTTCAACTAACCTTCATTGTGAATTTCTAGATGTAGAAACTATAAACTATAATATAAGAGGTTAACTATTTTTATGGAATGATTGTTAGGTGTACATACATTTCTGGTTTGGTGTATCTGATAGTGACATTATTTTCTTGGATCATGTTAAGTTTACACTTGCAGTACTTTAGTTGATTTCTTATAAGATACTACATTTATAAGCAACATACTAACTACATTAGTTGTATTTAGATTGTAGGGTGTCAGTGTCAGTCTGGTAGGGTTCATCTGACATGGACCTCATTTAAATGTATCATTGGTACTATGAATTCAGCCAAACCCCCTATGTATTTCACTAACTTGATCTGTAGAGGGTCAGCAGCAAACCATATAACATCTATTATTATTTAGGGATGAAGAAAAAGACAAACTACTATTTCTATCTAAACACTTTAGTAACAAGAAATAACAATTTATAGCACAAAGAATAACTTGAGAAAGTTTTGTTTTACTTCAATAACATTTTAACAGACATTTTTAGCATTAAATAAGACTTGATGGGAAATTTTTCATGTTATATAGTTTAGTTTAAAAAAAATCTTGTACGGAATTTTTGTACCAGAATATATAATTTGAAAACCTAAACTTGATTTTGTTGCAATCAGTAATTATTCATTTACCAGTGCTTCTAAGAATGGTTGGCTAAACAAATTATAAAATGCTGTAAGTTATATTTTACATTGTAAAGTATCAAATATTTCAAATAGATCTCTTTGCAAACACCAAGGTACAATATTCAGCTATTATCATACTAGTTATTCTTAGACAGGTTTAAGACCATCAATTTCAAGTAACATAGTATATAAAGTTTTTAAACAGCTGAAATGAAGCATCTTAAATTTTTACTCAATAACAATTAGTTTGGGTTTGGGTTAATTTATATGGGAAAACACTAAAGCATCTGAAATCGATTGTTGTTTCTCAATGTTTTCACATGACAAATAAATTGCTAGTAAAATGAGTATCCTTTAGTCAAAATATGCATACTATAATAAAAACAAAAAACAACAAAAATGTAAAAACTGTCATGTATATAAACGTATAAAGTTCAATGCTGTAACAAATAGATCAAACTTAAAATTGTTTCATATTACATCTACCACCACTCAAGAAAAATGAAAAAGAGGTTATGCAGTGCAGAACAATATATTTTTTTAGATATTTCAAAGCAGTCTGATTAACACATATTGTAACAATATATTTTTTAGATATTTCAAAGCAGTCTGATTAACACATATTTTAAAATTGATTCACAAGAATGATTAAATATTGATTTCCTTAGAATGTTTGTTAAAAGAGGTAACTTACATTAACAATAGGAGTGGTCAAATGTCTTGTCTGTCAAATTAATATTGACTTTATATGTTAAAAAAGATTAAATTACATATTTATGAATAATGAAATAGAATTTCTTTAAGGACATTTTACATCCTTGTTATTCTATAAAAAAAATATATTTTGACTGAATAATTATTGTAACTTAGAAATTGTAACTTAGAAATGAACCTTATCTGGAAAATATCACATTTAATCAATAAGAAAATGAGGTCAAGGTGAGTTTAAAAAGTAATAAAAAAATATGACAAATGCAGGCTGGGTGGATGGCTATTTATATTCTTTGTGGAATAAAAATTTCACTGACCATTCTTATTTTGTGGATCTGCAGATTATGATGTACAGTGTTCAAGGGGGAAATAACTTCTACCTATAGGACAAAGCACATGTATAAAACAGTACAAGCATGTATTTAAAATTTACACATAGTCCAGTGAGAAGCACAATGAAAACAATCTAATAATTTAATTTAACATTAGTTTTTTCTATCCATTATCTGTGTCTGTATTATTAACATCAAAATACTACTTCTTCTTGACAATAACCTTCTTTTCTTTACTTGGCTGAAATACAAGTAATCAAATGAATTTAAAATGTGTAGCTCTACAAACTTCATAGGAATAAAAATCCTTTCAAAAGAGTGAATAAGTAGTATGATAACAAATTTTTTTATCTGTCAAGAGTTTTACATTGTATTCCTCTTTGTCTCACTTGATGGTGTCAAAAAGCAAGACATAAGTATGCCGTTTCCAGCATCTGTGCTGTCAACAATGCATTGGTTTGTGATTAGGTCAAGTTTGTGAGGAACCACAAGTGATAAGTCAATTAATTGGAATGTAGTTGCATTAGCATTAGCACATCTCATTTCCATGGATTTTATTTGGCCATGTCCACTCCTGTCATGGTCTATTGACTTTGAAACTTTTGCTTACTTCACATGTATTCGTTTGTGATTAGGTCAATTTATGGGGAACCACTAGTGGTAGGTCAATGATATGGTATGCAGTTGTATAATCATTGGCATATCTCATTTCCATGGAGATTGTTTGGCTCCATCCCTTAGTCATGGTCTAATATGAATGTGGTAAAATATGAATATATGTCATAGGCTGTTCCCATTGTACCCCCACGTCATGTTTTTTAATGAATGAGGAACCCGACGTCATAGAACGATGACGTAAGAATATCAGCATTTTACGGTGAAAATTCACGCTTGTGAATCTGAAAATCATTACATCAAGTAAACGTAAACAAACGATGCTAAAATGTGGTATTAGCCAATTTTTTTTATACATGTTAGACCTATATAAGTATATTATCAATTAAATTCATCCAAAACTATCTAAATACGTTATTTTGAATAGTTAAAACATGTCAATAATTCAGTTTGCTCCGTTCTTTTACGTCAATTTAATAGTGTGTTTATTTATGAGAGCGGCAAATATTTGCCTCCACCTAGAGCCCTTTGATCCAAAAGAATTGCTGTATTTGACCTATTAGAATCAAAATAGTTCATGGGGGCTTGAATATATCTAGATTTTACCACGGGTGTCCCTTTATGCCATTATTTTACCCCTAGCTATCGCTCAGGGTAAAATATTTGTCATAAAGGTCCAACCCGTGGTAAAATCACGATATATTCAAGCCCCCATGAATTATTTCTTAATTAGTTTGTGGTCAGTTCAAAAAGAACCATGATTGGTAGGCCAAATTTTATTGGTATTCAGTTGCCTTGTCCCTCAGTCATGGCCAATGATTTTAAAACTTTTGCTTATTTTACATGTATTAGTTTGTGATTATATCAGTTCAAGATGAACTGCTGATGTTAAGTCAATATTGGTATGCAAAATCTATGGACATTTGTAAGTATGGTTTTCATTGGTATTATATAGCTCCAACCCTTCTTCATGACTTTGAAACTTTTACATAGTTTACAAGTTCATGTTTGTGTTTAGGTTGGTTTATAAGGAGGGACTTTAATATAATAAGTCTATGATATTTCGTATCAATGTATTTGCATTGGCACCTCTCATTTACATGGAGTTTGATTAGCCATGTACCTTAGTCATGGTTCATTGACTTTGAATATTTGCCCAAATTAAAGTAACATGTTGAAGTATTTCTATTTCTATTTCAATTTCAATATTTGCATAATCAAAATTACTTCTAGTAATTTATTTAATACATTTCTTAAAGTTTTTCAAAAATACTTTCAAGTTAAATAAAGTTAGGATTGTTCTTTTAAATATCAATAAATGGTTTCACACTACAAGCATGCTATGATATTTTATTCCAACCTGCCATACTTACTGGTAAAATTTGAAAAGAACATGTTAAATCTTCTGAAACTACCAATACTGCACCAGCATTGTCAAATTCTCCACAATAGTTAGGTGCACTAAATAAAGTCAGTAGCTGGAAAAAAGAATTATTAATAAAAAAATATATATATTTACAGATTTCTACTTACTCCTTAAAAAATGTGTCAATCAAGAATCAACAACTCATCTATCCATCAATTGACTCTGTTTGATAGTTGTCTCATTGACTAACATACCTCATCTCCTTATTTATAAACATGTTACGGTCAATTTCTTTTATTTTAGGTTAAAACAAGAATGTGTCCTAAGTACACGGATGCCCCACTCCCACTATCAATTTCCATGTCCAATGGACCGTGAAATTGGATAAAAAATCTTAATTGGCATTAAATTTAGAAAGATGATACCATATGGAACATGTGTACTAAGTTTCAAGTTGTTTGGTCTTCAACTTCATCAAAAACTACCTTGACCACAAACTTTAACCTGAAACTCTCTGACACTTTCATTTTCTATGTTCAGTAGACCATGAAATTGGGGTCAAAAGTCTAATTTGGCATTAAAATTAGAAAGATCATATTATAAGCAACAAGTGTACTAAGTTTCAAGTTGATTGGACTTCAGCTTCATCAAAAACTACCTTGACCAAAAACTTTAACCTGAAACTCGCACTTTCAATTCTATGTTCAGTGGACCGTAAAATTGTGGTCAAAAGTCTAATTTGGCTTTAAAATTAGAAAGAACATATCATAAGCAACAAGTGTACTAATTTTCAAGTTGATTGGACTTCAGCTTCATCAAAAACTACCTTGATCAAAAACTTTAACCTGAAACTCGCACTTTCATTTCTATGTTCAGTGGACCGTAAAATTGGGGTCAAAAGTCTAATTTGGCTTTAAAATTATAAAAACATATCATAAGCAACAAGTGTACAAAGTTTCAAGTTGATTGGACTTCAGCTTCATCAAAAACTACCTTGACCAAAAACTTTAAACTGAAGCGGGATGAACGAACGGACGAACGAACGGATGCACAGACCAGAAAACATAATGCCCCTCTTCTATCGTAGGTGGGGCATAAAAAACTTGTACTTGGTTTATGAATATTGCCTTGTATATGACTAGATAAAAGTCGCATTACTCTAGAACAAACAGAAAATGTTTTTACGAAATTCAAGTCTGCATTCACCAATCTGAACAACAGTGTACAGTATGTACTAATCTAAATTTTTAACATGTAAAAACAAGAATGTGTCCCTTGTACACGGATGCCCCACTTGCACTATCATTTTCTATGTTCCGTGGACCGTGAAATTGGAGTAAAAACTCTAATTTGGCATTAAAATTAAAAACTTCATCAAAAACTACCTTGACTAAAAACTTTAACTTAAAGTGGGACAGACGTGCAAATGGACGGATAGAATATCAGACGGACGAACAATTGATACACAGACCAGAAAACATAATGCCCCACTACTATCATAGGTTGGGCACAAAAAATGCTGTCAATCTCATGGTTACATTCACATAAACCTTGAATGACTTATAGTTAGGTTTTTTTTATTATCAAAGGGTATCTTACATTCACCAATTCCAACAATATATGAAGTTTACATAAAATCTGAGTTTTAATTCTTTTCTGTATTTAAAAACTAGAAACTTGACTTAAAAATTTTAAATACTTAATATACAACGTTAACTAAGAAATCTTTTACTATGGGATGCCAATTGACTACTAGTTTAACACTTATACATACACTTCTTTTCTGGAAAAATTGATATCCATCTTCTACAACCTGTTATGAAAAATAAACATTCATATTGAAAAGTAAAAAAAAACTCTTTGAGGATTGTACTAATGATGAGTTTTAAATGTAAATCTAATCGATCAGTTTAAAACAAAAAACAAAAAAAATATTCATAAACCATACGAGCAATACACTGGTTTATCTGATTTTTGAATCATGGGTCCTTTGCAAAGAGATACATTGCAACTTTTGGACTTGAAACTTTTTCTCAAAATAGTTTCAAATGGAACAGATGCACAAACATGAAGCACTATCATTTTCAATGTTCCATGGACCGTTAAAATGGGTCAAAAGTCTAATTCAGCTTTAAAATTAAAAAGGTCATATCATAAGCATCAAGTGTACTAAGTTTCAGGTTGATTGGACTTCAGCTTCATCAAAAACTACTTTGACCAAAAACTTTAACCTGAAACTCCCACTTTCATTTTCTATGTTCAGTGGACCGTGAAATTGGGGTAAAAAGTCTAATTTGGCTTTAAAATTAGAAAGATCATATCATAAGCAACAAGTGTACTAAGTTTCAAGTTGATTGAACTTCGGCTTCATCAAAAACTACCTTACCCAAAAACTTTAACCTGCGGACGATTGAACGAATGAACGGACGGACGAATGAATGGAGCCACAGACCAAAAAACATAATGCCCCTCTACTATCGTAGGTGGGGCATAAAAATGTTTTCTTTATGATGAAACTATTCTTATACCACAGATAGTCCAGTCAATCTAGCTCAAAATTAACCCAACCTCAAAGTAATTGCAACAGAAACTGTTTTACGCTTACAAGGCAGTATCACCCCATATCTTTGACATAGAAAAAATCGGCAAGTGTCAGACCATGGGAAAATTGTAATTTTCGGGTAAATATTGGCTTTTTGATGAAAAATCGCTGAAAACCGGAAAATTTTATTTTTTTTCTAATCTGACATAATTTTGAAACCCAAGTCTGTTAAAATTTGCAGAATAGAGTTTACTATGATATGAAGAACTATAAACATCAATTTCATTAAGAAAATTGTAATTTTGGGGTAAATTGAGACTTTTTGGTGAAAAATCGCTGAAAACTGGATTTTTTTTAAATTCTCCTTTAATCTGACATAAATTTTTACATGTGTCTCGTACAATTTGTAGAATAGAGTCTTTTACGTTTAAAAATATGATAACATCAAATTCTTTCAGAAATTGTAATTGTTTAGTTTTAAAATTGAACACTTTTAGTTTAAAAAATACCAAGTATTACAGATGTTGAACAAGATTGTTTTTGAGCAATATAATAATTTAATAAAAACGAACTTTGATATCAATTTAAGTTTTCTTCGTTTTGGTCTTTTTCTAATATTAACTTTTCTGCGTTAGTACATAAATGTCCTTTGCACTCAGAACAGGCAATTGTTCACTCTAGTCCGTGTTTTCGACATGTACACCTTCGTGTGTCACAATTTGTTTTACACTTGCATCTTATTATATTTAACAGTTTATCCAGAGCTGCTGGAAGGGTAGTTTTTATAGGTGTTAATCTGTCATTTGTGAATGACCAACCCCAGTCTAAAGGATTAAGATTGGTTTCTTCTGTCCACTCTATTATTTGATAGAATACTCTCTTACAGTGTTGTTCTCCTGCAGCTGATGTTGGTGGTAGCGTTTGGACTTGTAGAAATGTAACTGAGTTCCACAGTACTTTGTTTGCAAATTTTCTGTAGCGAATGATGTCTAGATTTTCGTGCGGAACGCCATCATACAAATAAGCAATTATCTGCACACCACAATTGACAATGTCTTTTACAGATGAACGCCTGCTAAGAAATGGTAATGCTAATTTACGAAGTTCTTCATTTTCGGACATCTTTTTGAGAACGGGACCTTTTCCGATACCATACAGTCTTGAGGTCGTGTCACATCCTGTCAATGAATGTATAAACGGAAGTAATGTGCTTACTTCTCGTCCCAACAACAGCTTAGTTTTTTGAATATCCCAAACTTTGTTCGAACTGAGTTTTTCGATTGCTCTGGTCAGATCTGTAAAATAGTCCATGTGAACTAAGTGTACAGTGAAATATAAGAAGAACAAGAACATCTGTGTCTTCCCCGATTACAACTGTAGGGTGTGATATAGATTGATTGACACCTGTCTTTGCTATTAGAACATCAGCATCAGCATCTGCTAGTTCTGTCTGAAAGTCGTTTTTTACTAGGGCATCACTTAGCATATTTATGAAATTTTGCTTATTTTCATTGTTAGTTAGAAAATTTTCTTTTTTACTTCTGAAAGGGGTCGTTGTTTTAAAAACGATTTTAGCTCCTTCCACTCCTTTTGTCCAGCGCATATGACGTTACGCACGATATTGCGTCCCAATTGGTAACGTCAAAATTTGACGTTTTACGTCGGTAATCGAGTATACTTTTTTCGTTTTGATTGTAATCATTTTTGATCGATATGGATACTTCAAAGTCTTGAATATGTATGAAATATTTGCTACTGGTAGATACGCAAGCAAATGAACTTTTCGGACTTCTGATTTGGCGTGTATTGTATTTTTCTTTATATTTATTGTAACTTCTTTATTTGCTCTTTTCTTGTTAGTTTCTTTATCTATTTACAATAATAATTCTCTCTGTCTCGGATATGAAATTCTTTTGTTCTGTAAAATTACTATTTTACCTATTTATTGACAAATTGCCATATGTATTTTTTCATTTTAGATAATTATTCATTTTCTATTTAAGAAATAATTCATGGGGGCTTGAATATATCGTGATTTTACCACGGGTTGGCCCTTTATGACAAATATTTTACCCTGAGCGATAGCGAGGGGTAAAATATCGGCATAAAGGGACAACCCGTGGTAAAATCTAGATATATTCAAGCCCCCATGAATTATTTCGATTCTAATAGGACAAATACGGCAATTATTTTGGATCGAAGCGCTCTAGGTGATGGCATTATTTGCCGTTCCAATATATAAACGCACATTTTAAATTGACGTAAAATAACAGAGCAAACTGAATAAATGATGATGCTCAAACTATTTACAATAACATATTTAGATAATTTTAGATGAATCTAATTATTATTGTACTTATATGTCTCATATATATACAAAAACGGCTAATATAACTCATTTTAGCATCATTTATTAACGTTTCCTTGTTGTGATGATTTTCCGTTTCACAAGCGTGTATTTTCCCGTAAATTGCTTATATTCTAATGTCATTGTTCTATGACGTCGAGTCGCTCATTCATTATAAAACATATGACGTGGGGGTACAATGGGAACAGCCCATGAAATATATTCATATTTTACCACGGGTGTGTACTCAAAGCGTTTGAAGGACGTCATGTTAGAATTGATTATAACTACTTTTATATATTGCAGTTCCTATCGTGGTTTCTATGATTCTATCTATTTTCGAAATTTGTAATTTGGTTATTTTGTTTTGTCCTCTGATCTCTTAAAACATAAAATCGGACCGTACTTGTTATTTAAAAACAATGAAATATAGTTCATTTATCCCCGGCTTAGTATATATCTAGGATTTTGATTGGTTAACGCACGTCGTTACAAAACCCATAGCCCCTGGGTGTTGCTAACCCATATCCCCGGACGTTGCTAACCATTATCCCGGGGAAATTCACGCAAGTTTTCCTTAGTTCCATGATTGCTCCTTGTGAAATATTGAATTCTATAGATTATCCATGATGTTTGTAATTACATATTTAATTCATTAACGATTTTGTCCTATTATGCCGATCATTTACACTCATTTCATTAAATGCATCACTTGACTGCCACATTTTCAAGGAATTGGACTACTGACCTAGCTATGCAAATGACCCACATTGACGTCAAACCATCTATGACATAACTCTCACAACATTAAGCGCCAAATTTGACTCAATCCAGTTTCTCTGTCTCCGTATTAAAAACGTCTTATATTTTACTACCTGTAGGGTTCTACCAAAGGTAGTACCCTACATCCCGTAAAATATATGTAAAATTTCCTAATTTCAATAAAACTTTTTTAGATAATGAAAAAAACGTTGTTTTCACGTCACACTTTGTACCCGAATTTCCATAAAACTCGCCCGATTCGGACTAAGACCGGGGATAAATTCGTTATCTACGTTCATATCCGTAGATATGGATATTTTAACACCCTTCAGTACCCTGTACACCCTTCGGCTACGCCTCATGGTGTACTGGGGTACTTCAGGGTGTTAAAATATCCATATCTACGGATATGAACGTAGATAACTTATAATATCATATGATAATACGAACTGCTTTCAAATTCGATGGCCTAGGAGGATGATTGGCCTAATGAGATCATATAGTGATAAAAAGCATGGCGATTTTAAGATACGCTCGTGGCGAGTTTTGTTCGACTCCGATCCTAATCGACAGTTATTGCAACTATTTTAACTTAAGGTCGCCTGATGTCCGCGGCTTCTCCTACCTTTGATGACAGGTCAATATAATACAACAAATGTTGCTTATACATGATGTGGTGTTTAACACTAAAACAAAGAAAATCTTTTCCCGAATCGAAAACGTTCAAAACGTAAGAAAATTGCTCAGTGGACAAACTTGCAAGACATTTGATTTGTTAAAAAACGAAGTTATTTCGACTTAACAGCTTATCAAAACGTATGTTATCGTATTGTGAGGTGAAAGCACAATTACGAATAAGCACTGTTTTATATGCTACAAATTGAATATTCAATAAAATGACGTTGAAACTGACAGTGTTTTTGTAAAAGGCGGCGAAATTTGACATTGGACAATCTTGCAAGACATTTTCCCGAGGCCAATGCGCTTTTATTTGTGGTGCGAGTGCTGTAAAATTCCGGATTTGAAATGGTCTATCTAAGCACATTTGTAGGAATAATTTATAAAAACTAAATTTTATATCATCTGATATTTTAAAAAGCGATAAATTTTGATAACTTACCATTTTCCGAAACAGGACCATGGCGAGGATTATTCATTTTTGAAAAAAAAAAAATTTACCTTTCGATCAACACAAAAACAACAATGGTGTCATAAATTATATTAGACGTTTATCATTCATGCGAATTTTTCGTGGATTTTAAACTTTTTATTAGACCACAAAAATTCCCGCAAAAGTTATTTTGCGAATAATTTGTTACGCCTGACACGCATATTTTTGACGTTTTGGTAATATTTGTATCATTATTTGAAAAGTTAAAGAATATTTTTAATATTTTTGGAAACAGAAATACCTGCCTAATCTATGTATATAGATTTCATAAAGCTGAACTAGTTAGTTTTCATAGATTAGCTATTTATCAAATTGCTCTGTCGCATTTCACGGCATCGACGCAATAACGTGCTTAACGTCATATGTACATGATCTTTTGTGCTAGGCCCTGATGTGTAGCCGTCAAATACGATAACTGCATGGTCATATCATCGTTTTATGTAATCCACATATTGTTGACAGATCTCTCCGAAAGTTGACCCTTTATTCCATGGTAGGCGTTGAATTAAAGACCCTCTGTCAATGACATAACGTTGTTCAGAGTCAAGTTTTCTGTTTACAGCACAGTCTCCAATGTTCCATAAGGCATCACCTAAAGCTGCCTTTTGAGCTTGTCGCATTAGTCCTGACGGTTCGAATAATGCCGCTGGAGTACTTGACAGTTCAAACTTGAAAACTTCAGAAATATCAGGAAAAATGTTGTTTGCCGCTGCAACAAGTCGTTGAAACAGCAACTGGGGGTCAACAACCACTTCTTCGCCATCAATCTTTACATTGGTTTTACTTGCTAAAGTTACCACCTGTTTGTTCTTTTTGAAAACAAAATCGTCAGCATACTGATCCTCCATAGACTTTAATATTTCTTTTCCTATATCCACTGATCTTTCAACGTTAACTTTCTCATCAGCTAGTGTACCAGTTTCAATATTCCGTAAACTAATATCCGAACTGAAAGGATTTCTTTCCCCCAAAAATGACTTCAATATTTGAACGTCCTTTTTGTCTTGATCTATCATACTTTTCCCAAGTACTTTGTGCTGCTCACTTGTATTATAGTTCACATCAGTAAGTTTCTGCATTGCTTCATTCATTTGTGAACATTGTGGCATTGATAACAGCCATAGAAGTCTTTGCGATTCACTCAAACCACGGCCTCTGGTCAGACCACCTGTTGTCTTTAAACTTCGCATAAGGGCTTGCTCTATTACAAGATCAGTAGACAAACTGGCCCAAAAACGATCAGTTTGTCTGATAACATGGTGTCCTGTTTTGAATAAATTGTCTAAGGCAGGATGCGTTGCAGGCAGGTTAAGCATTTGTTGTAAATAAATGTGAACTGATTTTGCATATAGGTTGTGTCCGGAAGCAGCTAGATAAGGGAGCATCTGCTGGAGACTTTTCAAGTGTAAGTTCCAGTTTCCTGACCTTTCAGCAGTGATAAATTGACGGAGAAGCTCAACCATATCCATATACTGGAACCAAAGGGAAGCAGTGCGGCAATTTTTCAAAGATTCTCTAAATAATCTGATGCGTTCAGATATAATATTTATAGTTGGGTTGTCATTCAATGATTCGATCGAGATATTACTTTGTATGATACCTTCAAAAACTTTTATCAATTGCTCGGTTTCAGATGGTAGACTTTGGTTTGATTCTGACGGCTTTTCATTATCAACACAAGTTGTATCAGCTTTTGGAAAGTTTTCTTTGTCTTCTAAATATGCTGGAGGAGGATCGTCAGTATCAGTTCCAGGTGTATATTGTGGAAAATCATATATTTCTGATGTAATGAGCAGAGTCAAAGCTGTTTGAGTAAGAAAATGACCACGAACAGCACGGGAAATGGCTTTACCACTAAGCATATGACCAACAGCAGTAGAAGCATAAACAGTTTCTAATAGTTCCAAAAGACCGGAACTATTCATAATGTGTCCTATAGATCCGAGAAAAACTCATCTCAGTGTGAAATCCACAAGTCGGACAACCATGGATTTCAAGGTACTACTTTCTGCTTCATTCAGGATAATATTTACTGCTTTCCAGTATAAGGGCTGATCGAATATAACAACAGGATCTGCATTGTGTCTTTTTGCTTCTTTAGAGATGAAATGCAGCGTTGAGTTTATGCATGTAAGGTCACTCGGGTTCATGTCAATCATTGGCAAATAGACTATGCTTGATTTTCCCGGAAATACTCCACCATATACCATTTGACACAATGCTAACCATCCAGTACTTTTTATTGGCCAAACAGTCATAGAGAGTAGACTTAATGATTCCGAATAACTGCTTGCGTTTACTTGGTTTAATTTCATGAATTTCAATGATGTGTGAGTTTCTTTATCCAATTTATATGGTCTTATATCAATTTTTCCAATTTCTTTGAGCTCTTCTATATTTACATCTGTTCTAGGTATACTATTTGTCTTCATAAATCCTGGTATGACGCTGGCTATAATTCCCATGCCGTGAAAAGTACCATGACCATCGATAGTTCTTAGGTTATGATCAACATTGTCTGCTATGTACTGAAGATTTCCTTCTTCTCTTACTTCCGGTATATCAGTTCCTTGAGACATTGCAGCATTCATTTCATACCTTTGTACTTCTGAATAAGATGATGAGAATCCCATATTGTACAGTGAGTCTATCAAAAATCTGGAACCGAAATGGTGATGCATTTGTACAGCAAGGCCTATTTGTAAAGGTGCTATTAATGATCTTGGTCTTGTAGCTTGGCCAATAGCAGACAGTTTCAGACTGTGATTACAGGTACTTATTAAACTATTCAGAAACAACCGTAAACTGTCAGGTAAGTAGTGTTCATTGCATTCCAAAGATTCAACATCGGAAACTGATGGATACTCAGTTTTCGTGTCAATTTTTGATTTGATGTCAGATTTTATTAGACTTGCTGCTGCTTTTATAATGTTCATTTTCTCTGATTCAGGGTCACTTGCATTTTGCCTCTGATGAAAATCATGAAGTATTGATGTTGCAGTTTTGCATTGTGTAATAACATTTGGTTTCCCATTTATTTCTGTTATAATTACGTCATCTCCAAAGTACTTTTGGATTTTTGATTTCATATGAACAGTCGAATAAGCAGTATCCCCGCAGTAATCTTTCATTTTTTCTACTAACTCAATAACCGTAAGTTGTTCATCTTCGTTTTGAAGGAGATATTCAACAGTTTTCTGGAATGCAGCTTGTGTCTGTTGATGCTGGGGTCTGCCGGTTTTATTTTTCCTCTGCTTTGGTGTTCCAGATGGAATGCTTTTACCTGTTCCAAAATTTACACTGCATCGCTGATGTTAAACTGCGTCTGCAGCATGCAAATCATGTACAAATACAATTCTGGTTAATATATGTGTAGCCCATTCATCGTTCCGCTCATGGCAGATTTTTTCTATATTGCTCTGGAAATCCTTTGTTTGGACTGGAAATACATCAGTACCTTTCCTCTTATGCTTAACATCTGCAAACTGTCCACAGAAAAGACAGTTATCTCGATAGTTGAACTGTTCTTGTGATCTTAAAACCCGATTTTCAGGACTCTTGTAATCTAAATTTTTTTGTTTGACAGACTTAGCATTTGTGTAGTCCCTGCGACAATCCTGGTGTACTACGTCCCCAGATTTAGCAACTTTGGTATCATTTCGTAGCTTGCTGAACTCGTTAATATTTCGGGCTCCCTTTTCTCTTAATGTTACAGTTGCTCTTCAGTCATTTATGGATAATGTGCTAATAAAGCACCCTTCCATTGGTACCTGCAAAAAAGAAAACTTCTTAAAAAATAAGCGACAGAAAAAAGCTATCACACTCATGCCATAGTCATGAATACATTTCAAAGAGATAGGAGATAATTAGTGTGTTGGTGTGTCATATGTAATACTACATTGTGTCTAATGTAACACTTCATAATTGTTATGCCCAACGTGTATATTTTGATTTACCTCATTATGACTGCTTTATATAAAATATCTAAAGCCAACGTTTTATAAATACATCAAAACTTGAGAAGTAATTTGACCAAAAAGTACCTGAAAATTGTTAATGTATCAGCAGTTTATTCAATAATAAAGCATACAATTGGGATGGATAATTCCTTAGTAAAGGTCTATACTTATATTTTTGCAACAATTGTTATACTGTTTTAGAAATACAAAAAAGAAATATATATGCATTATAGATCGTACATGTGCTAATACGTTTACGATTTATTTCCTGTCGGTTTTTGAATTTTTTGTTGTCATTGTTTTTCCATCAATTTTTCAACAGTTCCCGTATCGTAAGTTCTTCACCCTAAAGGAATTTTCATTTTCTTCCAAGTCCAATAAGATTTTATTTGTATTACTTACCTGTACTTAGTTTAAAGTAGTTGGGATCATTTGTTTGGTACACACACTGGTTCGCTTTCTATTGAAATCTGTGGACATACTCTGTAAAGAATGAAACTAGTTTATTTACCTTATAAAGCACAATAATGAAAGTAATTGTTCAGGATGAGAGGGTCTTTTCAAGTGTTGAAAAGACAAAAGTGGAACAAAGTTGGAAAAGAGCATGGAAAACAATAAATGTTTATATTAAACAATGTGTACACATTTTCTGACAATATTTAATGCTATTTCGTTTGTTCATTTCAAAATCAAATTCAAATTCAATCATAAATTTAATTGTATGCAATAAATATAAATAAAAGGAGATTTGGATAAATTTCACACTTAAAGCAATCTTTTAACACCAGCTAACTTAAATTTCAAAGTAGAACTTTGTAAAGTTATTGTAAGTACAAAACATCGTAATTGTGCGTATATAAAATAATTTAAGTTTATTGCACTAACGGCGTTCCATAGATTTTTTTCCCCGACAAAGTAACGTTGTTAAAAATCATTAAAAGATATTTTTTTCTTTCTCAAAATTCTCTACATGCTAAAATATAAGTAAAATTAAATACATAATTTGTCTTTCCTTAGTATTTTTGTTAAAAAGAGTGAACGGTCAATGTTTTAAAGGAAATATTTGAGTCTGAGCGCTGACATACGAAAAATGTGTAAATGACATCTTTTAAAACTTTATTATTATGTCATTTTATAATGTTTCCACCTTACAAAATATAATATACATTATTCCTTACCTTGAATTAAGATATATCCATATTATAAGTTGATATTCACAAAAATTGGAATTTGTTTGACAAGTCTGTTTGACCCGGAGTGACGAGTTGTCTCCCATAACACGTATGGCGCGCACAAGCTGTGACAATTTTACAAGGTATCATGTAAAAAACAAAAGGTGAAATTATAACACTTTCCCTTTTTCCGATTTTGTCCGATTTTTTCATGGTTCTTCTTTAATAATGTGCAAATAAATAAATACAAAATTAATTTCTGTTGCAATTACTTTGAGGTTATCGGCTAAATTGACTGGACTAAGACTGTTTCTAAATTAGTGATAGTTTCAGCTATCATTCATTGGACACCCAACCCGTTCAAATTCAAACTGAAACTCCCCATTGGTCATCCATCCTTTTAGGATGATAAAAATCTCATTCAATGAAGAAAACCACCAACAAACCTAATTGCTGCATTTAGCTTTCATTTCAAAATAAGAATGGAAACACAGACCTTTAAAGGCATTACTTGTAGTATACTTTGAAGTTTTATAAAAAATTGTACCAGTGAGAGCGATAACAAGAGGCCATTTTCATTTAATATACTATTTCCAACTTGACCCTTGCCAAGGGTCATAACTCTTTTTAAAAAGTATTAAGCATTCAACTACAATTATGGACAAAGAAAGATGGCTCCAACTTTAAAAATTATTTTAACAATTACATAATTGATATTTTTAGAACAGATATTAGATTACTATTTTTCCATTTGTAAAGGAGCATAACTCTAGAACAGTTGGAATGACACCAACAAAATTCAAACTTGATCTGTATTTTGTGGTAATGAGCATTGTGTATAAGTTTAATAACATTTAGTTAAGACAAATTAAAGTTAGAGAACGGAAACAAAAAAATCAGCATTTTTTTCATATGAAACTGTATTGCAGACACTTAAGTTATGCTCAGGCCTAAAAAAAAAAGATATGTGTTTCCGGTAAAATCATTTTGAAAAATAGGGTCGGTAGGTCAAAATTATTTTTTTTGACATCGTAAATGAAATCCGGATAAATTATCATGTTTTTTCCAAGTCCGGATCCATAATTAGTTTCAAAAACCGGAAGTGTGACATTTGCAATGTTTTTGAAGCACCTGCTGTGCAAATTTCGTGGATTTTAACCTATTTGGAATACCTTTTGACATTAATAAAATGTTTTACTGGCTTTCTATGCAAGAGGAAGCAAGAGAGAAAATATTATGTCATTTATCAGAAGCCTGTGTCAAAAACAGGGTCGGTTGATAAATTTTTTTTTTGTTTTTTTGGAAGATCCAATAAAAAAGTTAGGGTCGGGGCTAAAAAATCAGGGTCGGTCGGGTTACCGGAAAACACGGATCTTTTTTTTCTCAGCCTCATAAAAAGGTGTTGACAGTAAGATGAAATTAAACTCTTTATTGTTTCTGCATATATGATGCTGTATAAAAACTTCTCTGTAATCTTACCTGATGTGCCCTTGCTATTAATGTTAAGTCATGCTTATTCAGGAAATCTAACACTACATCACCACCAAAGGTGTAGGACACTCCTCTGTCATTTTCTCCCCATCCTGTTATATCCTACAAAGAGACTGGATTGTAAGTGGATTTAACCTTTTAAGCCTTCTTATATTTACAATTAATCACAAGACAAATATTAAAACAAATTTAAGACAGTTTTTGCCAATTTCATGACCCTTCTATACAAATGATCATATATTTTGATCAAATTCAAGCAGTAATATTTCAGAAAATAAAACAAAATAAATGCATTTTTTTAAGTTAAAAGTTCAAAGGTTGACATATGTATGCAAAATTTTACAAACATTTGAGCATTGATGTATCTTGAAGCAAGTAATCCTTCCTAAGTTCCTATAATACAAGCTTAATAAAAAAATGTGGATTTATGAAAATTGTAAACTTTACTTTACCTCATCTGGATCTGCCCATAAAAGATCACATATCAAACCATGGTCAGGAACATCCAATGGTCTTTCCAATTTATTCAACTGAAAAAAGGTGAATGAATTCAATTCAGTATGTTAAAAATTGTTTATCATAGGCTATCTTTATGAAAAAGCCACCACCCATCTAATATTAAATGAAGTGTCTTCTATACCCACTACAATTAATTCTGAAACTGCCTTAAAGTCATAAGAAACGAGTGACCTGTGAAAAATAATGTTCTTCCAATTCTTGAACCAATGCATACACACAGCATAAACTTAGTCTTCTGTTCAAGAATTCATCATTTATTTCGTGTAAATTTCGTATAAACGTCAATTTTTTTTTTCAATCGGTCAGTATTGTTGTGAAAATATGGCAGGTAATTAAAGTTCGTGTTTTGAAGCGGAAGTTTAACGATTGTCACCTGTTTGTCAACAATCGACAAAAAATCAACAAGAAAGCATGGAAATTGAGCACGTGTTTAACATGTAAATTCAGATGATAGTCTATTTTAAGGACATCCATGCATATTGTGATCACCGGATTTTTACGAGATGGGTCACACTGATGTCACTTTGCATACGGAAAATATGTCGGGGGAATTGCTTCCTGGAAGGAAGCAATTAAAATAAAGTAAACTTCATCTAAATATGAATAAATTACAGAATTTTCTTCAGAAAAAAGTATATGTACATAAGTTTTATAATGAAAACTATCCATTGAGTTATAAAAAACATATGCATTATTTTTTTTGATTTGAGGTTCCTTATGACTTCAAGATACCAATATTAAGAATGTATATTGAATGTCATGTTTATTTCATTTTTTTTTGACAGAAAGAGACTCGAATAAATTCCAATCAGTCTATTTGGTATTAGATTTGCCTAGCCACTTAAAAGTATGACACAATGTTGGCATGGCTAATCCTTCTCTCATATAAGTTTATATTAAGTATGCTCACTTACTTGAGACATCTCTTTTAGATCTGGAGACAAGCCTCCATGCATACAAAATATTGTGTCTTCCACTACAGCAGCTGAAAATGATATAGCAACAATCAAAATAATGTCATAATCAGTAAAGGGTAAAGATTGTTTGTAAAGCTCAAAACGTTTGGTTACACTCATACAAGTTAATGACCTATTTGATCTTCAAATGGTCATGGCATTGGATTTGAAGCATACATTGTATTTCTATTGAGGTTAAGTCCAAGAAGTTACAATTGTAAATTTCAACACCAATTTTTAATTAGAACTTTTTATTTTTCAATATAAAAATAAGAAATCAGCTTTATATGCCAGTAAAAAAACTGAGCAAAAGAGAAATGAAATGTTAAGAAACAAGAATGTGTCCCAAGTACACGGATGCCCCATCTGCACTATCATTTTCTATGTTCAGTGCACCACGAAAATGGGATAAAATCTCTAATTTGGCATTAAAATTAGAAAGATCATATCATAGGTAACATGTTTACTAAGTTTCAAATTGATTGGACTTCAACTTCATCAAAAACTACCTCGACCAAAAACTTTAACCTGAAGTGGGACGAATGGATGGACGGAAGGACGCACAGACCAGAAAACATAATGCCCATAAATGGGGCATAAAAACAGTTTGAAACAACCAAGAGAATGAGGAATTAAAATGATGTAAGACAGTTTGGCATTGATTTGCCAAATTTTTAAACAATGTGAATTATTCTAAAATAACCAGTATGCTGTACCCTATGCATCTGAAATAAAATACAAGTTATTCCAAACTTGAGATAACTAGATATCATTGAGATGGAAGCCATCTCTGTGGGCCCCGCTGTCAATAACGTGGGGTAATAGTGATAGTACTATTTCATAGTATAATAGTGATATGACTGCATGATGTGAACTAATTGTTGACTACTCTAAGGAGTCTCATGTGTGATTTCAATCTAAGATTTTAAGTTAAAACTGATAAATATTCTCATCTTACTTTCATAGTATAATAGTGATATGACTGCATGATGTGAACTAATTGTTGACTACTCTAAGGTGACTTCTGGATGTATGGATTGATGTTTGAACAATGTGTTTAAAGGTGCTGCCCAATTGATATTTGTCACATATTTTTAGAATTATGCCTTCAATATATTATGACCCACCAAGTATAAAGTATGAAATATTAACGGTTCTCGAGAGGTAGAGCGGACACAATTTGTTAAGAACAACAAACGGATGGACAGACTGACAGACTGACCTTAGACCTAGGATGCATACATTATGACACATTCTCTGGTGTTGGTTTATATATATGTTAAGTTGAAAATGTTTGTCAGGTATAAAGTATGAAATAATAACAGCTGTCCTCTCAAAATATAGTGTGGATCAAATTTGTTAGCGATGGACAGACCAACAGACAGACAGACCTTTGACCTAGGAAGTGGTACATATATCATGACACACCCTCTGGTGTTGGTTAAAATGGATGTCAAGTATAATATTTGAAATCATAATGGTTCTCAAGATATAGAGCGGACACAATCTTCACCACAGGACACAGGATTGTCAACTGAAACCAAAGTTTTTTTGACGTTGACCTTTGACCTAGGAAGTTGTACATACATCATGACACGCCCTCTGGTGGTGGTTAAAATGGATGTCAAGTATAAACTTTGAAATCATAACGGTTATCTAGATTTGGAGCGGTAACAATCCCACAGGACACGGGGTTGTCAACTCTAAACCAAAGTTTTTTACCTTGACCTTTGACCTAGGAAGTTGTACATATATCATGACACGCCCTCTGGTGGTTGTTAAAATGGATGTCAAGTATAAACTTTGAAATCATAACGGTTATCTAGATTTGGAGCGGACACAATCCCACAGGACACGGGGTTGTCAACTCTAAACCAAAGTTTTTGACCTTGACCTTTGACCTAGGAAGTTGAACATACATCATGACACGCCCTCTGGTGGTGGTTAAAATGGATGTCAAGTATAAACTTTGAAATCATAACGGTTATCTAGATTTGGAGCGGTAACAATCCCACAGGACACGGGGTTGTCAACTCTAAACCAAAGTTTTTGACCTTAACCTTTGACCTAGGAAGTTGTACATACATCATGACACGCCCTCTGGTGGTTGTTGAAATGGATGTCAAGTATAAACTTTAAAATCATAACGGTTATCTAGATATGGAGCGGACACGATCTTCACCACAGGACAGGGGGTTGTCAACTAAAACCAAAGTTTTTGACCTTGACCTTTGACCTAGAAAGTTGTACATACAACATGACACACCCTCTGGTGTTGGTTGATAATCATGTTAAGTATTAAGTATGAAATCATAATGGTTCTCTAGATATGGAGCGGACACGAAAGTGTTACGGACGGACGGACGGACAGACGGACAGTCGGACGGACGGACGGACAGACTGATCACTATAGGGCGACCCGACTTTTAGTCGGGGCCCTAAGGGGCCCTAATAAAGAACTGGCTAACTGATATTATACCTATAGGCAAACAGTTAAAACAATCTGTAAATGTCTTCCATAATTTTATGTTGTATCTTCTTTTACATTCATCATAAAACCCATATATTCTGCAAAAGCAATGTTTAAACTATTCAGAGTGTGTGAAAAAACATATATTAATCATAATCAATATTCATAATGGGGTTATTTCATGGCATAAATCAAAATTACACACTACTCCAATTAACTGAAGATTATCTTCCAACCTATCAGATTTTGTTTTATGTTGTCTGCATAAAAACCCAGTTTTAGATGCAAGGAATAATAAGATGCACATCTTTCTGAATGAATTCAAGGGTAGTGATTAACCAAAGATATGTTCATTGTGGACAAATGCAGAGAAAAAGTCAATATTTTGTTTTGATTTTTTCACATATTGACATTTGATTTGTTGAATGGATATATATATTTCAAAGGATTTGTCATATCAGAACACATTTTTTTGTCTTTTTACCGGACAATATAAACTATTAACTTACCTGTTAATTGATGCACATTCATGATTACCCCTCAGCAAGAAGAAATTTTTAGGGTACTTAATTTTATAAGCCAGGAGTAAACATATAGTTTCTAGCGACCTTTTTCCTCTGAAATACAAAACAAAATCATACAATATATAATATAAATTCAATTTATGTTCCCAATGCAGAATAAAGGTTTCGGTGGAGCCAAACTTTCATTTGATGTAAAAAAACAATTATCTTTTCATTTATTGACTAAAAGTTTTGCAGTAGAGTATTCTGTTAAATGTCTAACTTTAGGAAGTACACCACTAATTCATGGTCCCATTACTTTCTATGTTAAATTCCTCCATTTCAACCAGGCACACCTCTTTCATTTTAAGTTCAAATAAAGTGGCAATCATTGCATGTCAAAGCAACACTTTATGGTGTCTTCTACTGAAAAAATCAACATACCTTACATGGCATATAAGAAAGAACTGGTTCCCAGAACTTCGGATGTACCAAAACAGGTACTTCAGATCTGACAAACAGACTAAATGTACCCTCTTTTTAAAATTTCGTGCAGTTTTTTTAATATTCAAAATTAAAAGTCCAAAAGTGTTCTGCAATGATCACCAGTCCTTCAGCTTTCATTTGATACCAGAAATACCTAAATATTCTTCATATTTTGAAAGTTACACTCATGCGTAGGAACTATTTTGTGTTAAATATGTACTACTTTCTGGTATGTGCTTTCTGGCCGGGCCTGAATTGGTGGTGTTACACCTATAACAGAACAAAACTTGCTATGTTGACTTGAGCTTAACTTTATTTCATTCTCTGATCTATTTCAAGCAATTAAAAACATATAAAGCTTTAGTCCAAATACTATTTTATTAATTTTAAGCTCAAATTGGACTGGTAGTAACATATGGGTTATTCAAAGAAAACTGCATATGTATATTACCATTGGCCAATATAATTTTTTTATTCTCAATATCATTGTTTTATTTATTAATTTCTTTTAGGAAAGCTATGTGCTTACTAATAGTCAAATTTTTATCAGAAGTTCTTCATTAAATAAAAATATCTTTGTCCAAACCTAAGACATAAATGAGAAATTATCCCCCCTTTTTTCTTGAAATTGGAAAAAGGCATTATTTTGTATGAATTATAATTCTGTGGTAAAACAGTGATTAATAAGAGCAATTTATATATCCCTCAGCTAGATAACTTGCTAAACTGGTCCAAAATTGCATGTACAGTGAGATTTTAGAATTCTTATATGAGTATATACCATTTGCCTAGATTGTAAAAGGCTACCATAAGAAAAACAAAAAAACTTGAAAAATTATGAGATTATTTTTTACCAAGAGCTATTTTGTTCCATAAACAAGTCATAAAATACATGTTTTATTGATTTCAATCAGAAAAAATGCAAAAATGAGAACTTGGAGTCAAGTCTTAACTGCATGCATGTTGTATGACCATAAAAGGCTAACATACTTGAGTATGCCATTTTAAGAGCTTAAATTTCCCATAAGCAGGACAGTTGACCCCAAAAAGATGATTAGACATGATTCCTAACATCATATTTGACTTATTTTCTTTGGAATAGGTACAACTTCTAAAAATTGGATTTCTGGTGATTCTCTGTAATAGGAAGTACACCACTAATTCATGGTCCCATTACTTTCTATGTTAAATTCCTCCATTTCAACCAGGCACACCTCTTTCATTTTAAGTTCAAATAAAGTGGCAATCATTGCATGTCAAAGCAACACTTTATGGTGTCTTCTACTGAAAAAATCAACATACCTTACATGGCATATAAGAAAGAACTGGTTCCCAGAACTTCGGATGTACCAAAACAGGTACTTCAGATCTGACAAACAGACTAAATGTACCCTCTTTTTAAAATTTCATTCAGTTTTTTTAAAATTCAAAATTAAAAGTCCAAAAGTGTTCTGCAATGATCACCAGTCCTTCAGCTTTCATTTGATATCAGAAATACCTAAATATTCTTCATATTTTGAAAGTTACACTCATGCGTAGGAACTATTTTGTGTTAAATATGTACTACTTTCTGGTATGTGCTTTCTGGCCGGGCCTGAATTGGTGGTGTTACACCTATAACAGAACAAAACTTGCTATGTTGACTTGAGCTTAACTTTATTTCATTCTCTGATCTATTTCAAGCAATTAAAAACATATAAAGCTTTAGTCCAAATACTATTTTATTAATTTTAAGCTCAAATTGGACTGGTAGTAACATATGGGTTATTCAAAGAAAACTGCATATGTATATTACCATTGGCCAATATAATTTTTTTATTCTCAATATCATTGTTTTATTTATTAATTTCTTTTAGGAAAGCTATGTGCTTACTAATAGTCAAATTTTTATCAGAAGTTCTTCATTAAATAAAAATATCTTTGTCCAAACCTAAGACATAAATGAGAAATTATCCCCCCTTTTTTCTTGAAATTGGAAAAAGGCATTATTTTGTATGAATTATAATTCTGTGGTAAAACAGTGATTAATAAGAGCAATTTATATATCCCTCAGCTAGATAACTTGCTAAACTGGTCCAAAATTGCATGTACAGTGAGATTTTAGAATTCTTATATGAGTATATACCATTTGCCTAGATTGTAAAAGGCTACCATAAGAAAAACAAAAAAACTTGAAAAATTATGAGATTATTTTTTACCAAGAGCTATTTTGTTCCATAAACAAGTCATAAAATACATGTTTTATTGATTTCAATCAGAAAAAATGCAAAAATGAGAACTTGGAGTCAAGTCTTAACTGCATGCATGTTGTATGACCATAAAAGGCTAACATACTTGAGTATGCCATTTTAAGAGCTTAAATTTCCCATAAGCAGGACAGTTGACCCCAAAAAGATGATTAGACATGATTCCTAACATCATATTTGACTTATTTTCTTTGGAATAGGTACAACTTCTAAAAATTGGATTTCTGGTGATTCTCTGTAATAGGAAGTACACCACTAATTCATGGTCCCATTACTTTCTATGTTAAATTCCTCCATTTCAACCAGGCACACCTCTTTCATTTTAAGTTCAAATAAAGTGGCAATCATTGCATGTCAAAGCAACACTTTATGGTGTCTTCTACTGAAAAAATCAACATACCTTACATGGCATATAAGAAAGAACTGGTTCCCAGAACTTCGGATGTACCAAAACAGGTACTTCAGATCTGACAAACAGACTAAATGTACCCTCTTTTTAAAATTTCATTCAGTTTTTTTAAAATTCAAAATTAAAAGTCCAAAAGTGTTCTGCAATGATCACCAGTCCTTTAGCTTTCATTTGATATCAGAAATACCTAAATATTCTTCATATTTTGAAAGTTACACTCATGCGTAGGAACTATTTTGTGTTAAATATGTACTACTTTCTGGTATGTGCTTTCTGGCCGGGCCTGAATTGGTGGTGTTACACCTTTAGATCAGCAAAATTAGAAACATGCTAAAAAGTTTCCATTAATGCACTGTGGATTCATTTATGTTTGTGGGTACCAATTTTCATGGATTGTGGAAAACTTGCCTTCTCATGGATATTTGATTTCTTGGTTTTGCTCCAAAGTCTGTATACAACATGAAATATAATTTCAGCTTTTCCCATGAAAACCTCTTAAATTGGTATCCAACAAATAATAATGAATCCACAAGAAGAACATTTTATGTTTTAATGTTATTCTACTGTCTCAGTTTAGGGTGAAGGTTGGCATCTGTTAAATTTTTTAGACACACTTCATTTTTATGCACCTGTCCTAAGTTGATGGGCCTGTTGTTCAGTTGTTGTCGTATGTTGGTGTGGTTCATAGCTGTTTCTTCTTTCTTGTTTAGTTTATAGAGTAGATCCTTCGATTTCCTGTTTGAATTGTTTTAGATTATTGATTTTGGGGCTCTTTATAGCTTGCTGTTTAGCGTTAAAAGCAGTAATTTGATCTAGAAATGATAACTTTTTATACATTGCTTTGGTGAATTGGATGGAGAGCTGTCTCAATGGCACTCATACTAGTCATTTTCTTATTCGTTTCAATAAAGCTAACCTGTCCACATAATCCCCTAAAAATAAGTAATTAGCATCTGGTGGGTAACCACACTTATCAAAGTGTCTTAACATATCTTCATACTGTCCATGTATATCACCAACAATATTAACAGGGGAGGCAACTTCTACAATCATCGGCTGCTCCAAAAACAATTCCCTTGATAACTGGCATAATTGTCTTATTTGAGTTTCTGGCAACTGAACCTATTAAATACAAATTGTAGTAAGTAGAATATAATTTCATTCATATTTGACCAGGAAAGGATAATTATTTCTTCATTATCAACCCCCTTACCGTTATAATAATAATTCAGTTAGGCCTAAATTAAAATATTGTTTGTTTCCCCAATCCAGACCCTGCCAAGCCAGTTGTGGGTAGGTAGGTAGGGATATAATTTTATTTTTCCAAAAAGCTTGAACATTAGTGGACGATCCGGCAAGCCTGAAAATCCAAAATGAATAAAATAATATTTGACTTTGTTTTGACAATAAAATTTTATAAGTAGCACCAATTTTGTAACGTCGGTCGGGATTGGGGAAACAAACAATATTTTATTTTAAGCCTTATAATCATATATATTTTGAAGGGAAAAAATCAAAATTTTAAAAAAACATTTCACTCAGTCACTCATTGTTTTGGTTACCACTATTTAGCACAAAAAGGCACAATAACATGTTTCTACTAAATTATAAAAATTGATTTCCAATGTAACGCATGTATGTGTACACCTGTTATACCAATCAAATTCAATTATCATAAATTGTCCAACAAACCTGCTTGTTTGGAGATTCCTTAATGGAAAGAAGTTGCTCCACTATACTGTCCACATCCAGGTCTTTATTAATCATCTTGTAAATCAATAATAATACTGCTCAGTCATTTCTATTTCTGATAAAATAAAGATCAAAAGCATTTTTGTATAAATAAAAAATAAAATTTCCTAGTTAAATTACTTTCCAATAAAATTCTTTTTTCATACAACACATACAACACATACAATGTAAATGCAAAAATGAAAAAATTTAAATGCTTTTCCATCTGCCCATGTCAGAGAAAAGTTTAAAAACGTCAAATTTGAAGATATCAACTGTTTTATAACAAGTATTACTATTAAATAGATACCAATTTTGAATTTCTTTTTTAAGTAATTATAACCATTTGCATTGGGTTTCACAATTTGCCAAAAAACTTGCTGCAAAGACTGATCACAATTTATGAACAATTCAGTATACTTAGTCCTAAGTCTGTGCAATAACTTAACTTCTGGTTCAGTACATGTATAAACATTTTTCCAGAAGAATTATAAAGATTATAAATTTAGTATTGAAAGGAAATCCCAGATTTGAAAGGGTTAATCCTAAAAGGGTCAATCCCGAAATCCTGAGCTTAAAAACACCTGATCCCGATGTCTTGAGAAGGGTCCTGTCCCCTCTTACGGATTGGAAAACTGTCATGACTGTTTCACAAAAATTAAAAATAATAAAAATAATTATGGACTTTGCTTCAAGCAATTTGTGATACTTTGTTCAATTACCTCCAGTAAGTCCGATATTGAATATTTTAAAGTTGAAAGAAATATGAATAGTAGTTATGAGGATCAATTATACATATATAAAAAAAATATATCCAAAATGTATGTTGCGTTTTTAAAGTCCGTCAGTATAAATTTTACCCATGTCTCAGTACGTAAATTGATCGCTTAAACGCTCAGCCGATAACATTTTAACATCGTCACCTGTTTTTATGCGTTTTTTTCACGAACCTTTCTTTCATTCTACTGTTAATTTCTCTATCTATGTTTGTATAGATAGAGAAATTAATTTTGTATCACCTCAGTGCGCGAACCTATCTCACTTGCAGTTCGTGCCTTTTTGTTTCGTTTTCAAGTCATGAACATGCAAATTGAATAAAGAAAACTAATATTTCTATATATCTGAATATTAATAGTGATGTCTTAGCAAAAATTATCATCTTTACACAGATTTGATCGATTTTCAACTGCTGTTGGATGATCTTGGATTTTAATACGTCACATCTGATTGGCGTCCATTTTGCTTCTGAAGCTGACTAGTCACATGACGGTTTCTATGCCAACCTCATTTCCCCGCGAAAATTAAAAATCTATGAATATACTAAGGATCACAGAGTAGAGTATAAAATATAATAAAACCTTGTTTAATAAATGATAATAATTTCACATGTAACTATTTATTTCATTTGTGACCAATAAACCATGACAGAAAAAATAGCAATAGATAAACTGCATTTCAGTGTCCCATCGATTTATTACTAATTTATCTAAGTTCAGTTTTCCTTCATAGTCACAGGCACTTGTCTCAAATTCCACCCCCCCCCCCCTATATACCTTAATATATTAAGGTATATATGAAACTTTTTTTTGAGACAAGTGCCTGTGTTCATAGTGGGTCTCAGGGGTCTAAGCGTGACGCGGGATTGCCGACTTTTTGTAAGCGTGACACGTGAAAGTCAAATTATTGTTCCGTGAAAACGTGAAATTAAGTCCAGCGGGACACGGGAAATGTAGAGTAGAGTGTAAGCGGGATCCGGGATCAGAACCCCCCCTCCCCATGAGAACTCTTCGTTCCTGGCTGATATGAAATAAATAAGATGTCACTCATCTTAATCAATAAATTCATACAATTTTTGTGTTTTTGTAAGATCTACGACAAAACTGACCTTTTATTTCATTTCGCAAAGGATTCATACAAAAGTAATGAATAAAAAAATCAACAGTTTCTATAGAAAAGGTTTAGTGTCCAATGGTGATTTTCATTACGGACACCATAACTTTTAACAATAGCGTTAATTAACACAAAAAAATGTAAAAGAGATTACACAGACGGATTAACAGTTACACTATATAGCACTAAAAATATAAGTTGTCAGAATTTGATTTATTTCTAATTCGTATGTTTCCAAATCTTCCTGGTTATGTACTTCAATTGCTTCATCTTTTGTCTGTTTGACAATTATACCCAATATCTCAGACTTTTTTAATCAGTCACCGGTAGAATTATATTTTTTCATGCAAAATCGTTTTTATAACCTTCATCATTATTTATATGTGTGGCATCATAAACAAAACAAAAATAAACCGTGAAATCTGTTTATGCACAAATATCGAGTCTGCATGCACATGACAAGCTCCCAAAATGAGACTGAACATGATGTGTATGCACTGGCACAGCCAAATCGTCCCAATTGACAAAATAATTTTTGATTAGTAGATTGTTTGCTTGCATGGTGTTCAGTGACAACGGTTACATGCATAATAAAGTATTTGTCTTGCCTTGTCTTGTCCTGCATATGTAAAAAAATCATTTTCACAAACTATTTTAATTAGATTGTTCATTTTCATATCGAAAAAAATACTTATGAATAACAATAACAATTGATTTGAACCATGAACAGAAATCTACACTAACAATATCAAATCCAATAGAATACCAAAACAAAACAACAAACAAACAAACATATTATATGCAAGAGTTTTCAATCATCTGTTTTTACAGAAATCTTTAAATTATATATTTAAGGTTGTTGGGTTTTTTTCATAAAGAACTTGTTCAAATGCAAAATTACTTACCAAAATTCAACCGATTAAAATGTCTTACCTGTTAAAAAGAGGTTGTAAATTTTAGACTCTTTAGAAGGAGAAAGTAACTGATTTCAAATAAACCACATATTTACTTTGAAATATTAATCAAATAAATTTAAGTACAATGTTTAAATTGAAATGATTAACCTTCGACGTCTATAACACACTACATTGTAATACTATTTAAATTCTCACAATATTTAGAAATCTTTTCTCCACAAACTTACTTAATTTTGAAATGTCGATTTTACTCGACCATTAGTCAAACAGCGCATTAAACAAGACAATTGTTTGACTATTAAATGTTGTTCCGACGACATTCAAACTGTAACTATCAATAAATGTTATCTTTTGAATTAACTTTTACCAATAGTTTTTGAGTGGTTGCAAGAATTACAAAACTTAATACATTAAACTGCATAAAATTCGATATTACACTGTCTATTCTACTGACTAGTGAATTTTGCCATGAGCCGCGTCTATGTATACACAAAATTAATTCCGACACCATATTGGCCGTGTTTTATTTCTATGCCCCATTTATGGATATTATTTTTTCTGGTGTGCGTCCGTTCGTCCCGATTCAGGTTAAATTTTTTGGTTAATTTTTTTGGTCTAGGTAGTTTTTGATGAAGTTGAAGTCTGATCAACTTGAAACTCATGTTCCCTATGATATGATATTTCTAATTTTAATGCCTATTTAGAGATTTTATTCCATTTTCAGGGTCCACTGAACATAGAAAATGATAATGCGGATGGGGCATCCGTGTACTTGGGACACAATCTTGTCAGTTTTACTTGTAACGACGTGGTAGCGCGGGTGGTCAAACGTTCGATTCACATTCAGGTCAAACCATGTACGAGACTTGAATACCTATATTGACTTTTCTACTATACGACATGCACTTTGGAGTAAGAGCAAAGAATTTAGTCAGCCATGCAGGAGTCACACTAGACTAGTTTTAAGCAGAGATTTCGGCAATGTATTTGACTTATAAAGACTGATACAAAGCAAAGATTTTTGCACCAATACGATAAACGACCGCCATCATCCTGACATCTCTACAATGCCTATTGCAAGGACTGATACAAGACATTTTTGCAATGTCTATGCCAAATATATATGTTCCGGACCATATGAGTATTTGGACCGTACGCGTATGGTTATGACCATATGGCTATATACTCGTATGGTCCGACCATACGCGTACATACGCGTCAGACCGTACGCGTATGGTCGGACCGTACGCGTATGGTCGGGGTAATTAACAGGTACATTTAAATGCTTAACTCTTCATATAAGAGGGCCCTCATGGGGTTTTTGATTATGTGATTACTTGGCCGTTTTTTTAATGATTATTTGATTATTAAGCCAAATATTTCATGATTATTTGATTACCTAGGACTGTATTTTTAGTTTATGATTATTTGATTACTAAAGATAAGCAAATATTTAATGATTATGTGATTATATTGGCAAAAAAATGGTGATTATGTGATTACTAGGACCCCCCCCCCATGAGGGGCCTCATATAACCCTTCTAGATGTCACGTCATTATAAAGACACTACCAAAAGTCATTTTATCATAGATCTATTAAAAATTAATAATAACAAGATTAACAAAATAAAATAAGCAGTTTCACACAGTAAATTTCAACACTAGTCAAAACTATAGTAAACACATTTTTTTTCATTACCGATAATAAATTATGTTTAATATTACGAGTGAATGGCAAACTGACTGTCGACCTGGGAAGATAACTTTCAAAAATATTTTAATTAACTGTTACACACGAACTCAACTGTTTTACTATAACCTGACGTAAAAGTCGACAGGATAAAGAGTCTAATAATTTGCTCATTTTTGAAACTTAATATAATAAGCATTAGAAGTGCAAAATTCAGAATTTTTATACTTATACGTGTTTTGTTTTTAAAAAAAATGAATGACGTCAACGGCAAGGACACTAGTTCACTGATTTTTTTAAGTTGTCTGGTGATATGATGTACTTCATTCATATTACGATATTGGAGATCTAGAGGTTTTTAAAATCACCGTAGACACATCGGATGACCCAGGCCCCAAGAAAAGCTATGGTACATGTACCGTGTGGAAGTAAATGTCACCCTTCGCATACATGCAAGAATGCAACTTAGCCATGAAAACTAACTTTAGCATCGATATTTAATGTTATCTGAATTGTAAATAATACAATTGCATGTAGTAATCATTGTTTTTTATAAAGTTTTCTAATGCATATTATTGAAAAAAATACCTGTATGGTCCAAATACTCATATGGTCCGGCCCGTTTATAACCAAACGAGTATATACTCATATGGGCCGACCATACGCGTACGGTCGGACCATACGCGTATGGTCGGACCATATGAGTATACGCGTATGGTCCAGATACTCATATGGTCCGGAACATATATATATAAAACAAGAGTGCACACACTGAAAAGTCTCGCCTTCTTTAATAATCCTTGATACTATCTTGATAGACCTAAATATAAAGCTGTATTACAACTGTCACATAAACTCAACATTAACCAAGAAAATGAAACATTGATCAATGAACCATGAAAATGAGGTCTAGGTCAGATGAACCATGCCAGACAGACATGTACAGCTAACAATTCTTCTATATTACAAATATAGTTGACTTATTGCTTATAAATAAAGAAAAACAGACCAAAACACAAACACTTAAAACTTAGCAATGGACCGTGAAAATGAGGTCAAGGTCAAATAAAACCTGCGTAACCGACATATAGATCATAAAATATTTCCATACACGAAATATAGTTGACCTAATGCATAAAGTATTAGAAAAATAGATCAAAACTAAAAAAACTTAACTTTGACCACTGAACCATGAAAATGAGGTCAAGGTCAGATGACACCTGTCAGCTAGACATGTACACCTTACAATCATTCCATTCACCAATTATAGCAGACCTATTGCATATAGTATAAGAAAAACAGACCAAAACACAAAAACTTAACTATAACCACTGAACCATGAAAATGAGGTCAAGGTCAGATGACACCTGCCAGTTGGACATGTACACCTTACAGTCCTTCCATACACCGAATATACTAGACCTATTGCTTATAGTATCTGAGATATGGACTTCACGAAAACTTAACCTTGTTCACTGATCCATGAAATGAGGTCGAGGTCAAGTGAAAACTGTCTGACAGGCATGAGGACCTTGCAAGGTACGCACATACCAAATATAGTTATCCAATTACTTATAATAAGAGAGAATTTAACATTACAAAAAATCTTAACTTTTTTTTCAAGTAGTCACTGAACCATGAAAATGAGGTCAAGGACATTGAACATGTGACTGACGGAAAGTTCGTAACATAAGGCATCTAAATACAAAGTATGAAGCATCCAGGTCTTCTACCTTCTAAAATATAAAGCTTTTAAGAAGTGAGCTAACACCGCCGCCGCCGGATCACTATCCCTATGTCGAGCTTTCTGCAACAAAAGTTGCAGGCTCGACAAAAATAAGATGTGTTTGATTGTCAATGACACAACTCTCCACCAGAAACCAAATGCAATAGAGGTCACTATAGGTCACTGTACGGCCTTTATCAGTAAGCAAAAAGTAAAATCACAAAAATACTGAATTTAGAAGAAAATCAATTAACAAACCGTACCTTATAGTCAGCTATAAAAGACCCAGAAATGAAAAAATGTAAAACAAATCAAACGAGAAAACCAACGGCCTGATGTATGTCAGTAAAAAAGATGAACAAAAAACAATTATGACACATAAAGTAGTTGTCGTTTGTTTGATGTAATTTATACGTGTTTCTCGTTTCTCGTTTTTTTATATAGATTAGACCGTTGGTTTTCCCGTTTGAATGCTTTTACACTAAAGCCTAATTTTGGGGCCCTTTGTAGCTTGTTGTTCGGAGTGAGTCAAGGTTCCGTGATGAATGCCGTACATGTACATTTACCTAAAATGGTTTACTTTTTTTAAAATTGTTATTTTGATGGAGAGTTGTCCCATTGACCACACCACATCTTCCTATATCTATACACAACAACAAAGTTTTAAAGAAAAATCGTCCCTTTTGTCGTAAATTTTAGTGTGAAGTTTCCCATCAGTGTAAAATCAAAATATCAAAATCTAGGAAAGGGCAGTTATTGACGTTCATATCTTATTTATTAAAAGTAAGTTCCTCTGGGTAAATTTTGGCAAGATATTCGGAAATTCTTGACTATTTTAGTATTCAACGAAAACATGTTCATCAATAAATGTTGTTGAATTCAACAATTTAATGCAATTTAGGCGAGACCATATGATATAATTGTCAACAGAACCAGAGGTGGATCACCCCCTGGTTTTGCAAAAATGGTGCACATTGAACCGGTGCTTTGCTTTTGCGCCAAAAAAAATCTTTCATTTGCGCCACAAACAATATTTTATTTGCGCCAAAATAAAAGCTTTCATTTGCGCCAATATTACAGGTAAATACAGGTAAATAGTATAAAACATATATTTAAAAAAAGGATTTTGATAATAAAAGTTTTTCTTTGCAAAATTATATATATTCTTCAGAAATCAGTCGACATTTAACCACACAAGTAATGTTAAAACCTTAATGAAACACAGTTTTGTTATAATAAATAAACGTGATCATAACACCTAATATTAAGCATGAAACATAACAGTTTACACTGAAGTTATTCAAAGCATGATACACTATTATAAAGTTATACGTCTACCCTGGCACCAAACTTGTAAGCGACGGCCCTGATGTATTCATGCCTGGAACATTCCTCCTCTCAAGTGCATACATATTGATAAAAAAGATAGTCCATTTTTTCATGAACTGCAGTCCAATTCAGTTGCTATACTGGCTTTGCAAGGTTTTATTTATTTGGGATACCAATAAACAGCTTGGTCTCCATTTTTCAAAATCTGATAATAAACTAAAAGTGTGGTCATACAAATATTACACACTTAATTCTCCTGTTGTATTTCTAAACTGAAAATGTCCATCTGGACACCTCGAACATGTGAACACTATACATATATAATTATAGAACTTAGTGGGGACTCTCAGCTTCAGAAATGATTGCTGCATCAAACAGTTTTAACTCACCCAATTATCCAGAGAAATACTGTAGAGATTAATTGAAGTTTTGCTGTTTTCGGTTATTTTCTTGATATTATTATAGATAGAGATAAACTGTAAACAGCAATAATGGTTCAGCAAAGTAAGACCTACAATTAAGTCAACATGACCAAAATGATACTTACAACTTTCTCTATTCTGTTATGAACTTGACCTTAATTTACAGAGGAAAATATTTTGTAAAAACTTACCAAATTAATGAAAATTGTTAAAAATTGACTATAAGGGGTAATAACTCCTTAAAGGATCAACCCAACAACTGGTTGTCCAATTCATCTGAAAATTTCAGGGCAGATAGATATTGACTTGATAAACAATTTAATTCCTTGTAAGATTTGCTCTAAATGCTTTGGTTTCAGAGTTGAAAGCCAAAATATACAATTTTACCCCCATGTTCAATGTTTAGCCATGGCGGCCATCTTGGTTGGATGACTGGGTTACTGCACAGATTTTTTAAACTAGATACCCAAATGATGATTGTGGCCAAGTATGCTTAAATTTGGTCCAGTAGTTTCAGAGGAGAAGAATTTTGTAAAAGATTACAAAAATTTAGGAAAAATTGGTAAAAAATGACTATAAAGGGCAATAACTCCTTAAGGGGTCAACTGACCATTTTGGTCATGTTGACTTATTTTTAGATCTTTCTTGGCTGAACATTCTTGATACTTACAATTTTCTCTTTTCTGTTATGAACTTGACCTTAATTTACAGAGGAAAATATTTTGTAAAATCTTACCAAAATTTACCAAATTAATGAAAATTGTTAATCGACTATAAGGGGCAATAACTCCTTAAGGGTCAACTGACCATTTTGGTTGTGCTGACTTATTTGTTTATCTTATTTTGCTGAACATTATTGCTGTTTACAGTTTAATAAATTATCTCTTTCTAAAATAGTATTCAAGATAATAACCGAAAACGGTAACATTTCCTTAAAATTACCAATTCAGGGGCAGCAACCCAACAATCTGTTATCTGGTTCATCTGAAAGTTTCAGTGCAGAAAGATATTGACTTGATAAACAATTTTAACCCTTTCAGATTTGCCTTAAATACTTTGGTTTCAGAGTAATAAGCCAAAATATTTTACCCCTGTGTTCTATTTTTAGCCATGTGGCCATTCTTGTTGGTTTGGTGAGTCACCGGACACATTTTTAAAACAACATACCCTTATGATGATTCTGACCAAGTATGGTTAAATTTGGCCCAGTAGTTTATTGAGAAGATTTTTGTGAAAGTTAATGACAACGGATGACGGACGCCAAGTGATGAGAAAAGCTAACTTGACCCTTTGGGCCAGGTGAGCAAATAAGGGGATGTAGTATGATTGCTTATGATTCAACTATCCACCAGAGCCTAAGCAACTATAAGAAGCCTTCAACAATGAGCACAACCAAAAAAGTAAGAGTAGGCAGTATATGACCCTTATTGACTGTATCAACCAAATATCTTTGTAGCAGACTAGCAGTTAAAAAAAAAGTTTTCTATCAGCTATATTCAAACTTGATTCTTTGCTACAGCTTTGTAAGCTTGGATCTGAAATAACACAATCAAACCGTTTCTTGGTTTTCAGGTACTTCTAGATCTTTTATGGAAGTGTTTTTAGGATATTAGAATGTGTACTTAAAGATGCCCACGAAATAGGGGTACAATTGGGCAAGCGTTGAACAAAGAGCTCTAAAGTTTTGTGGGCAGTACATTGACAGATCATGCGTTAAGTGTATAAAACATGGATTGAGAACAGTCTCAGAATGCGGATATTTCCTCAAAACAAATTCTTGGGTTTTCTGGGGAGAAAAGATGGTTTAAAAGGCAAAACACTACATTTATAGATGTCATATCACAAATATTTTCAACTTTGTATGGTTTTGTAGTTCAGGAGTTGCTGCTCAATGATTTCAGTTTCCTTTAGTAGTATAGAAAATATTTCTCTCTTTTTTTTTAAATCCTAATAAAATTGAAACCAATATATTTTTTTCTACTTTAAATAAAATGAATACAATTTCTTGACACAAGATAACATTTATTTCTAATTGTACAGGGATTGGAAACGAACTCAATTTATATAGTTATCTTTTAACCCACAAAGTATATATATACATTTTAATCATTTATTTGTCGTTATAAAGTCCTGTCCTCTTCTTAGCTGCCTCTACCTCATCTGCATTATATCCTGCTAACATTATAGGATCTAAATCTGTATCTCTAATCACTGTAAAAAGAAAGAACAACACAGATTATTGTTAAGAAACAGAAGTACCGGTATGTTGAAGGATTAAAGAATATATCAATGCAAACATAAATCTTTTTGTCAGTGGTATTACTTAATTTATTTCACTTGACTGGGTGGAGTTTAACCAGTTTGCTTATTATGAGACCAGTCCATCTATAGACAGGAATTTCGGGATAAATTCATCAATGAATTGTTCAGTTATTCGTCCCATATCATACACTCAGTTCTCTTGTATATCCGTTTATTCACACTGATAGGTGATTATAAAATAAATCTACAATAATTATAACGGTAATCATCCTTATCACACACATCTTCTAATAGACTGTTCTCATGCAAATTAAAAAGTAAGCTCTGCCCAATCAGTTGAAATAACATTGGTACATGGTCATAAATGTAAAAAAACTCTGTTTGTCAATGGTAGGAGAAAAACCTTCCTTTTTTTAACTAGGTAATGAAAATAGAAATACCAGGTTTTGTTTTGTCTATTAATAGCCAGGAGCTGATTTCACAAAAAAACTTACTACTTAGATTGGTCATAAGTATACTGAATTGTTTATGACTTGCAATCAATCTTTTAGTCTTAAGTTTTTTTGTGAAATCTGGTTATCATGATATGCTGTGGTATTTGTAACTACATGTAATAATCAGTTTTTTTAATTGAGGTTTCCATATTTTCTCTTAATATTTGACATTATGTTTACTTCCTGTATTACAATTTACCGAAAATAAAAATTGTAAACAGGAAGAAAAACATAATGTCTTATGCAGTCAGTCGGCCCCAACTTAAAAAAAAATCTGGATCCCCCAATGTAGTGCTTACATTTTTTTTAAATCAACATTTTATCATAAAATCAGTGTATTGAACAGATTAAAAATACATTTTAAATATTGAACAAATAAAAGATCACACATAGTTTAGCAAGTTACTACATGTATTTTCATCTGCTTAGAAATGCTGACAGAAAATATTCACTCCTTCACTCAAAATGCTTGTTCTATTAAGTTATCATGAATAAACCAATTGATCTAGACATGCCAATTGATCTAGACATGCCAATTGATCTAGACATGCCAATTCTTCCAGTTAAGAACATAAGTACATAAGTGTACAATTTTTGGTTCATGCTTAGAATATTGACCCACAGTAATGTTTTTAACAACACATGACAAAGTTGTGCCATATTTGATGCTATCAATACAGCTAATGACAAAAAATAAATGGGGAATGTGTCCATCATGTCCCCCCCTGCTAGCATATTACAGTATAAAGGAACATAACTCAATTACTGTAAAAGTGATGCTTTCAAAATTTGAACTTGAACTGGGTTAAGTGGTAATAAGCATTATATAGACATTTCATTAAACTTTGTTTAGACAAACTTAAGTTAGGGAACAGAAACAAAATGTCATATGAGGTTATAAAGGGACAAAACTGAAGAACATTAATCAAAATGCTTGTACATGTATTAGCAACGATGGGTTAAGTTGTTTTAATTTTTTCAGTGAACATTGCCTTGTATTAAGCATTGATTGAAATTGATGTAATTGTTAAAATTTATTTTAAAAATTAGAGTTATAACTCCAATTCTAAAAATAATTTTTAGAACAGATGTAAGTTTCCTATATAGTCACTTGTGAAGGAGCATTTCTCTAGAACGGTTGAAGTGACACCATCAAAATTCAAACTTGATCTGTATTTTGAGGTAATAGGCATTGTGGTTGAAGTAAACTCAAGTTAGAGAACGGAAACATAGAAAATCAGCATTTTTTTCATTTGTAAAGGCGCATAACTCAGCGGTTTATGTGATGGTACCAAAATTCAAACTTGGTCTGTGTTTTGTGGTTTTAGTAATAGACATTTTGTAAAAGTTTTATAACATTTGTTTGAAGCAAACTTAAGTTAGTGAACAGAAACTAGTTTTGGGAAGTACATACAGACGGACCTGTTCTTGGGTAAAACTTAATGCCCCCCTCTGCTATGGAGCCTGATTTTAAAAGAATTCATTTCTGATTCATTTCTTAATACATAATTTTCAAACAGTGTAAGGGATGTAATTGTCTAATCAAACATATATATATAACAGTGTTCAATTAATTCTAATTGGATTACCTCCGCTTTACTGCTTTTAAATCGTCTAAATTGTCCTTTAACCAGAAAAAACCCTTGTTTTTCCCCTTTTTCGACCCTAATTGCTTAATGATTTGAGCCATAGCCACCAATTACCATCCCTTTGTAGTATGGAAGCTTGTATAATTTCAGAGAGATTTAAACACTTAGACACAAGTTATTGCCTGAAAACTACAAAAATGCTTATTTGGGTCCCTTTTTTGGCCTCTCACTTATTGGAACCCCCCTTGGAGCAAGAACCCCAAAACTCAATTCCTTCCTTTCCTTTCTGGTAAGAAACCTTGTAGTATAATTTCAGAGAGATCCATACACTTAAACACAAGTTATTGTCTGTAAGCTAGAACAATGCTCCTTTTTGGCACCTTTATTTCTTAATATTCATGGATATTAACCCCAAACTGAATCTAAGCCTTCCCTTCCTTATATGAAACCTTGTGGCACAATGTCAGAGAGATCCATGCAGTTACATGTATACATAAGTTTTTGTCCCGAAACTATAAAAATGCTTGTTTTTGCCCCCTTTTTTGCCCTTAATTCCTAGACAGTTTGACCCATAGCCTTTTAAACTAGAGGCTCTAAAGAGCCTGTGTCGCTCACATTGGTCTATGTGCATATTAAACAAAGGACACAAATGGATTCATGACAAAATTGTATTTTGGTGATGGTGATGTGTTTGAAGTTCTTACTTTACTGAACGATTTTGCTTCTTACAATTATATCTATCATGAACTTTGCCCATTAGTAACAGAGAACTATATTTGGTAAAAATTTACATAAATTTACCAAATTAATGAAAATTGTTAAAAATTGACTATAAAGGGCAATAACTCCTTAAGGGGTCAATTGACCATTTAGGTCATGTTGACTTATTTGTAGATCTTACTTTGCTGAACATTATTGCTGTTTACAGTTTATCGCTATCTATAATAGTATTCAAGATAACCAAAAACGGCAAAATTTCTTTAAAAATTACCAATTGGAGGGCAGCAACCCAACAACCAGTTGTCCAATTCATCTGAAAAATTCAGGGCAGATAGATATTGACTTGATTAACAATTTAACTTCTTGTCAGATTTGCTCTAGATGCTTTGGTTTCATAGTTATAAGCAAAAAACTGCATTTTACCCCTATGTTCTATTTTTAGCCGTGGCGGCCATCTTGGTTGAATGGCCAGGTCATCGGACACATTTTTCAAACTAGATACCCCAAAGATGATTGTGGCCTAGTAGTTTCAGTGGAGATTTTGTAAAAGATTACTTAGATTTACGAAAAATGGTTAAAGATTGACTATAAAGGGCAATAACTCCTAAAGGGGTCAACTGACCATTTTGGTCATGTTGACTTATTTGTAGATCTTACTTTGCTGAACATTATTGCTGTTTACAATTTATCTCTATATATCTATAATAATATTCAAGATAATAACCAAAAACAGCAAAATTTCCTCAAAATTACCAATTCAGGGGCAGCAACCCAACAACCGATTGACCGATTCATCTGAAAATTTTAGGGCAGATAGATCTTGACCTGATAAACATTTTTATCCCTGTCAGATTTCCTCAAAATGCTTTGGTTTTTGAGTTATAAGCCAAAAACTGCATTTTACCCCTTTGTTCTATTTTTAGCTGTGGCGGCCATCTTGGTTGGTTGACCAGGTCACGCCACACATTTTCTAAACTAGATACCCCAAAGATGATTGTGGCCAAGTTTGGATTAATTTGGCCAAGTAGTTTCAGAGGAGAAGATTTTTGTAAAAAATTACTTTAATTAACGAAAAATGGTTAAAAATTGACTATAAAGGGCAATAACTCCTTAAGGGGTCAACTGACCATTTTGGTCCTGTTGACTTATTTGTAGATCTTACTTTGCTGAACATTATTGCTGTTTACAGTTTATCTCTAATTATAATAATATTCAAGATAATAACCAAAAACAGCAAAATTTCTTCAAAATTACCAATTCAGGGGCAGCAACCCAACAACCGATTGACCGATTCATCTGAAAATTTCAGGGCAGATAGATCTTGACCTGATAAACATTTTTACCCCATGTCAGATTTGCTCTAAATGCTTTTGTTTTTGAGTTATAAGCCAAAAACTGCATTTTACCCCTATGTTCTATTTTTAGCCATGGCGGCCATCTTGGTTGGTTGACCGGGTCACGCCACACATTTTTTGAACTAGATACCCCAATGATGATTGTGGCCAAGTTTGGTTTGATTTGGCCCAGTAGTTTCAGAGGAGAAGATTTTTGTAAAAGTTAACAACAACGACGGACGACGGACGACGGACGCAAAGTGATGGGAAAAGCTCACTTGGCCCTTCGGGCCAGGTGAGCTAATAAATTCCAACCTTCTACTTTCATTAAGAACATTGTGGTAAAATTTCAGAGCAATTGAAATATTTATACACAACCAATTGTCCTGAAGCCAGACAAATGCTTGTTTTGGGGCCCCTAATTCCTGAAATGTTGGGACCATAATCCCCAAAATCAATCCCTACCTTCCTTTTGTGGTTATAAACAATGAGTTAAAATTTTATTGATTTCTATTCACTTATACAAAAGTTATTATCCAGAAACCATCAGTTTTTCAGAAGATGCTGACGACGACAACAAAGTGATACCAATATACGACAATATTTTTTTTAAATTTTTGCAGTCATATAAAACCTAACTCACCTGTATATTCAGTTTTGTACTGGTACATAAGGGCTTTCCTACTTTCAAATCTACGATTAATGAAAGGTATACTAAGAAAAGCTGCAAATATAAGCAAAAATTAGCATAAGTGATGAACATTAAACATGAAGAAAACTGAAATTAATAATATGCTATACCTTGATTGATATCTGATTTCAATATAAATTAAAGAATTGAACCTATTTAGATACATATTTCAAAACCCATGTAACAAGCATGGGATTTCACCAGAATTCTGAAGTATAAAACAATCAAAATCAACTAAATTAATAATTCTTAATTATGGGCTTTTCCTTAGATGGTGTTTTTGGAATTTCTGAAACAGAAATGACAATTTATGAAATAGAAATGACCATGTTTAACCCTGCCACATTATTTATGTATGTGCCTGTCCCAAGTCAGGCGCCTGTAATTCAATGGTTGTCATTTGTTTATGTGTTACATATTTGTTTTTCATCATTTTTTTACATAAATAAGGTTGTTAGTTTTCTCGTTTGAATTGTTTTACATTGTCTTATCAGAGCCTTGTATACCTGACTATGCGGTATGGGATTTGCTCATTGTTGAAGGTTCTACCCTGACCTATAGTTGTTAATGTCTGTGTAATTTTGGTCTTTTGTGGATAATTGTCTCATTGGCAATCACACCACATCTTTTTTTTTATTTGTAACATGTAATATGATTTTTTTATTTCTGAGGAACTAAATGTGTCAGAAGATGCCATGAAAACAAATCTGAAAGGTTTACGTAATTTTACATTTATGTCAATATTTGGTAGCTACTTAAAATAAAAACTTACTTAGTCCAAAGACTGTAAAAGCCATCTGCCATTCCCAGTTATATGTGAAGCTCTTTTTAAATTCTTGTAATACTGGAAAAAAATAATTGCTATAAATATCAACTACAGAAAGGTACTAAGAAAAAAATTAAACACTACTTTATTATTTCATTTCAACTGTTACATGTGTTATATCAAATGAAAATGCATATATGTATGGACAAAATCCCTTGCCTCTTCATCATAATGATGTATCACATGTGGCTTTTTCTAACCTCTAATTTTTAGGCCAATGTTACCATTCCTATTATTGTTTTTTGCCAATTGTTTCTTTTTCTTTATATTTTATCATACTGTTTTTTTTGTTTTTTTTTCTCATTTCATGCCTGCTAACATTTCAAAATCTAAAAGTAGTTTTAAAAATATTATAAGGTTTACAAATCATCATTTATAAAATTATTGTCTTCCCATTCCTAATTCCATATATACTGCAAATGAACATATGACACTTTCTTTTTTATCAAATGTATATAATTCTTGTATTTTTTTCATAACTAGTGTAGAAAAAAACAGATATTTTTCTTAACTTGGTAGTCTATTTGGTTCAAATTCAACAATATTTCATAGCATAAAACTTTCCTTTATTTAAAATATGCTATTTTTAGAAGGCATGCACAAGATCACCAGACATTTGAAGAACTCTCAAAACAGGAGTTTCCCTAATTTTGATCACCAATTACAAAAAATATTTAGGGGGAAACCATACATACAGAAGATATTAATGAATAAAAGTGTGTTATAATTTTGTTCACAGGATATTATCAGATAATTTGTTATATCAATTTTTATAAAGTGAAGTCAAAGGTCTTAGGTGCGCAGATACACCAGACTGCACCATATATATTAAAAACACTAACCAGCAGGAAGAAACAGTTTTATTGGCTTGCATAGAAAATGTGTGTTTTGGTGGCCTCCAGCTGTAATCTGCTCTTGGGTCGGGTTATTGTGTCTTTATTAAGTCTTTGACACGTTCTCCATTTGCCATTTTTTATGAAAAAATATATACATGATGTTTATACATATAGCTGGTGATGGACTATTTTTAACTATGTTGAGGTGTGAAAGTTATGTATATTTTTAGTGAGAAATCACTGATCTCCAAAAAACTGATTATTGAGGTGAATAAAAGATGAATCCGGGTCCGTACGCCCTAATTCACATTCGCCCTAGTACCTGTTCGCCCAGGGTCTATTCGCCCTGATTTTTATTTTTTACTAATTGTTGTCTAGTGGCATAATTTTAAGTATTTGAATAAAATATGTTGAAGTTTGTTGAAAAAATCACCGAATATTGATATTGCCGCAATCAATTTCATCATTTTCCCTTTGATTGCTGTAGAATACTGGAATACAATGTATTTATCTTTGTTGATATTTGTTAACAAAATAATTGCATTCAGTCATTCACTTATGTATGCAGTATAACTTAGACTAGTCTCAAAGTATTTTAATGAATGAACTTGTAAATCCGTTTTACAGTTCGTACATTTTTTTTAAATTAATTTCAAGCTGAATATATTATCAAAACAAATTTGTTTTTTATATTATAAATCCATCAAAAGACAGGTATCACAATAAGCAGTGATCCGAATTATTTTGTCATAAAACAATAAATTAATGATCCTTAACAAGCCATAAACTTTTAGATATTTCCATGTTTCCATAAATTTCAAGAATATATACCATAGAAATATATCTGATTAAGTTTATTCAACTTCAATGCCCTGAATATTAATATTTTTTAGTAAGGCGAACGGACTCTAAGGGCGAACGAACTCAGGGCAAACGGACCTAGGGCGAACGGTCCCGATACCATAAAAGATAGATACGTACAGTGACAGTCATGACAGTGTCTGTGACACAGACACTTGTTTCTATCCATAGGAAGGTCGATTATCCATATAAATAGAAGAAAATAGTCGACCTTCCTAGTATGGATAGAAACAAGTGCCTGTCCCACACGGGCCACATGCTGTGGTCTGTGACTGTGGTAAAAAAAAATACACAATTTTCTTGTTTTATAAATGTAAAACCTGCTGCATATTTATAACTATGCATTTAGGGAATTGAGACCAAACCCTTTAAACTGCTTACTTGATGTTCCCTTTCTATAGTAACCAGTTCTCATGTATTTGGGAAAGTGGCTCATGTTGCTGCTTTTCCAAGTTTTCAATGTCAAAGCAACATGGATTACTTCCCTTTAAATTTGAGCCGCGTTCAAATAACACTTGAGAAACATTTGTTTATATATTACTGCTAAAATAAATATGCAGATCCCGATTTATAAATCAAATCATTTTAGTTATAGCCGTCAGGTAATAGGGTATACGATACAATTTTTGTTGCTGATTAAAATATTCAATTTTCTATATTTATAATGCATAACTATCACTTCTGTGCATGTCTCACCTAGAAGATCTATATGATACAATTTTATTTTTGTTGAATAAAATATTCAATTTTCTATATTTAAAATGCACATCTATCACTTCTGTGTATGTCTCACCTAGTTTCGAGTGATTTAAACGACGGTGAAACTGATACAAAATTTATAAAATTGAATATTTTACTCAACAAATAAATAAATAAAAATGTATCATATCCACAAGCGCCTGTGCATCGGTACACACAATGGAACATTTTGTAAAGCATGATCATACTACATCTTTTTATTGTTATATACAACCGATTGCATTGCGTGTGTTCGTTTGCTTAAATGCTAGCTGAACCGTGAAGTCTATATAAGGTAAAGAATAATACCTTCCTTTCGAAGTAGCCTAGTCCTACATACAGCCTGATAGATTGGTTATCTGTCGGACTTGTCTACTCTTAAAAGATGACATTTTGGGTAACCTGATAATGAATTCACGGTTCAGCTAACAAGCAAACTAACCAAAGATATTACCTTTACGATGAACACTCAAAGCAATCGGCTGTAATACATTTTAAAAGTCATCATCAGCATATGGCAAAATATTATCGTAATTTGAGCTGATTTCGCTTATTTTGAAAAAAAGGCCATAGGCAGACAATTTACTTAAAAGAATTCCATCTGGTAGACAGTAAAAGGTTTTCGATAGATCGATAGTATTGTTGCCACATACATGTTGGTTTGGTTTTTAATCCAAATCAGTTTTTCCTATTTTCAAGGAGTCTCAACAGAGCTGTCTGACATACATGACCATTCCTATAAATGCACATGATTCTATTGTGCTACATTGTCTAAATTGAAAACTACGTTCAAACCTATGATTGCGTTGGATAAAAATCGCAATTTTTATACGTGTGCATGTAAAACAAATTTCGTTGTAGGTGGGGCTAAAAACAGCACAAACAACATTTTCCAAAAGACCAAAAAAGTGAAAAAGTATATTTAAACAAAACGCATTTGACTAATATGTCGATTGCCAAATAAAATTGATCACAAGATGTAACAAAATGGATCTGATATAAATTTAATACTAAACAGAATTTTCTTTTACTTGTGGCCACGATGTTATGCCACAAACATACGGTGTCAATATTTTTAGTTGCTATTTGATCAAATCATGTAGCCTTTTTACATTGACCCCCTCCCCCTTCCAGTTTCTCTAGAATGTAAACATGAAGAGTGTCACATTTTGGGTCAGCTTTTAAAAGGATTAAGTAAGTACCCTTGTGTTTATTCAATGCTCAGTGAAACTGGCATGCATATCAAGTTGAAATTTTTATAGAAAATCCTCATATCCCCCCCCCCCCCCCCTCTTTGAACTCTCATATTAAGCAATTCGATGCTCAATAGATGTCTAGAGGATTATTCGGTTATGAATTTAAATATTTTAAAACAAAGATAAATATGGACCAATTCAAGTACACCTTCTATAATGCGCCGAGACGACTAAAGTTACTCAGCAGGAGGCTTTTGAAGAAACTTAAAACTGAGACTACTATAACAAGTTATAATTTCGTATATACGTTCATCTGAATCAGATAGAAATTAATATTATCAAGATCATCTACATATTTACCGTTTAAAACTTCTATAGTGTGACTTGTTGTTAATACAATTTGGGGCATGATGACCTTTTATGAAATTAAGCTGATAAAAATGATGACAATCACCAGATACATTGTTTTATATTTCTCTGTAATCACTTAAACCAGTTTAAATACATAAAAACACGTAGAAATCTAGAATTCATTATACAAGCAGGATACTTGTCTTCAAGGTTAAAAATCTTAAAAGCATTGAAATACAAGTGTACTACACGGGATCGAAGTCACCGATCATGAATTTAGTTCTACCGTTGTGTTTAAAGCGCACCCAACATGTCAGCCTCCAGTGGAACGTTTGTTGATCCAGATAAAAAACCTTGTCGAACATGTGTAGACGTTGAAACTTGGTTTAAGGGGACAGGAGGAACAGAAAAGGTTTATACACTATTTATAGGAAATATTCATGTTGGTTGGTCAATATACATGTTATTGTTGATATGATTATGATAGTCTGACGTACAATGTAATGCCGGCATAATTTATTTCATCAGATCGGATACAACCCTTCCATTTGCCTTCAGTAAAATGAGGGTATGAATACCCTATGCCGCCAGTCGTCAAATCATCGTATCGGCTACTGTTAGCGTCAATAAATAATCTTTCGGTGATTCCGCAAAATATCCTTGTAGTGATTTGTCAGAGGTCTCAAATAATCATCGTTGTGTTATATTTTTTTCCCATTATACCCAAATTATTTGCATGATTTGAAAAAAAAAAAATATATCGGTCAAGCAGATGTCAACAAAAAACATTCTGAATCCAGATTATATTCCCCCTACATCCTTATGATGTTAAATTTTGAAGAAAATCATCAAAAAACTAAATAAAAATGTTCATGAAAATTCTGACTCAGAAAAAAACAACATAATTCAACCCCCCCCCCCTCTTTTTGAACTGTTGAAGTTAAAAAAGCTGGGTCTTGACTGGCAAAACAGCAGTGGGACGTCAGAGTAATCTAGGACTATCTAATTCAATGCATTTCTGTTAAAGCTTAGGTTTCTGTGAGGATCATTCATTGTTTAGGGGCTGAAAAAAAATAGCCTTGCCGGATGTCTAAATTTTTTGAACTAGCCTAGTTCTAGGAGCATCATCACTTCTGTTTCCATGTAGAGCGAGTGGTTGGATAATATGATGTTATGTTGCTCAAATTATTCTGCAAATTAAATTGTCATCATTGACCATCAGCCTTGCCATCATTAGGGAATTGTGATTAAGTACATATGGAACAAACATTATTTCAGTTTATCCTGCACAATGATGATTACTAAGACGCTTGATGTACGTTAATAGTGCAGGGATACAGGCGATCCCCTCCATCTGGTAAATGATGTCATAAAGGCATGCATAATTGACAACCTTTTTCCTGTGAAGGACAAACTCGAAAGTGGTCTATTAAAATACAAAAAAAAAATTCTCCACTTTTGTCAGTAAAATAAAGTGAGATTTGGAAATCAAAATATATACATTGTATAAATGAATAGTATGAGACTACTTACAGGATTGGTTGAATCACAACATCCATGATGCTTTGAGATTCATGATAGGGTGATTGTGGTGATTCAAGCTTAGATATCACCTGGTTCTCAATATTCCGTAAACTCCATTCAACATTGTTGTTTTTCAGATTTTTATTTTCTTTTTTATCACCAGCAGTGTTTGATATTGATTGACTCATCACCTGCATAAGTGATTTTAAAATGAATTGTCTTGTGTGTAATGTATTGCTATTTATAAGTATTTGAATGGTTTGAATACCTTATACTCATAGATGATTTCTTAATAATGATTATTTTTTTTGTTTCCATCTTAAATATGAGGCCAGTTTTCCCTCATACATTTTTTTATATCATGTATATATTTACACATATTAAAATTTAATTAATCATCAAATAAGATTTGAATTTTCCTTTTAGTATATGTTGGATTATTTTATTTTGACATAGGAAGGGGGTCCAAGAAGGAGAAGAAAACCTGTAATCAAGGAATGTCCACTATATGGAGATGAATTGGGTAGGAACACCTGGTCATTCCTGCATACTACAGCTGCTTTATATCCAGACAATCCAACAACAGAACAACAAACCGACATGAAACAATTCATACATCTCTTCTCAAAATTCTATCCCTGTGAATATTGTGCAGAAGATTTGAGAGAAAAGTAAGTGTATACATACCAATCCCTGTGAATATTGTGCAGAAGATTTGAGAGAAAAGTAAGTGTATACATACCAATCCCTGTGAATATTGTGCTGAAGATTTGAGAGAAAAGTAAGTGTATACATACCAAACAGGTTTTATAGTGAGACACATGTTTTTTTTCTGTTTATCCCTCACATTTCCATATACAATCTAAAAGTAATGCTGTACCACATCTTTGAATGTGAACACTATGTCGGGGAATCATTAAGTACAGTCAAAGCACCATTGTCTTAGTTTTTACATGTCTGAGTTATTTCCTTTCACTACCTTACACTAAGATTTTTTTTGGTTTCAATATGACAATTTTAGTTATTTCAACAAAATGTTTTTAGATTTTAACACAATGTCATAAGTTACATTTACAAATGTACCAATGTCACCATGAAATACAAGTCAATATGAAAATAAGGCGACAACTACCCAGCAGAGACCCAAAGCCATGGATGTAAACAACCAGAGGTCATCCTTCAATTAGTATTTAACAATGAGTAAATTAATTGTTCTTATCATTAGCCAATTAAATTATGAAACTGCTAACAGAAAGATGATTGATAAAACAATATGACCAGTCAGTTTCAATAGTTACAATAGTTAAAACAGGTTGTTAATGTCTGTACATGTGTCATTTGATATCTTGGCAAGCATACCACATTTTCTCTTTTACATTCATGGGTCCACTAACAAATAAGCAAACTAATGTACATGATGTTCTTATAACACAGTAAAAAATATTGGTTGTAAATTAATGTTTTACCTGTAACCAATGTTTCTTAAAACAATTATCCTATTTTATTGAGAATCACATATTTATCTTCTCATTGTTTTATTTTCAGTTTGAAGACAAATACTCCAGATACCTCCAATCAATTCAATTTCTCCCAATGGATGTGTAGGTTACATAATGATGTAAACAAAAAGTTAGGAAAGGCGATTTTTGATTGCAGTAAAGTAAATGAACGTTGGAGAGATGGTTGGAAAGATGGGAGTTGTGATTGATGAAGGTCAAGGTTTAGGTTCCAAGCCATCTGTGATTCATTAACTGTTTTTATATAGATTTTTTTTTTATTAAATATCAATTGAGGTCAATAAATGGCTTCATGAAATTGTTATATTGTAGATGCACTAATATTCATGGACACCCAATTTTCATAGGTGGAGGTTAAATTGTATATTAGTGTAAACAATGTTTTTGTGGTTTTGACGAATTCTACAAAAATATTAAATTTGTATTTTGTTGAACTCTTTTCCCAAATATCTGAAATATGCTGTTTCTATAGTGCAGATTGGTAACTTTACTGAATGCAGGGTTTCACAGAAAAAAATATGTTCTGTATATATATCACAGTCCAGATCTGCAGTTGTATATAAAAATAAGTAGATGTGGTATGATTGCCATAAGACAACTCTTCACAATAGACAAAATGACACAGTCCATTTAGTTTATCCATATTTTTATAGAAAATAAAAGGTAGAACATTTTGTAAAACCATCTCATTAGTTTTGGCCTATTTAAATGTTTTTTTTTTTTTTGTTTTTGTTTTTTTATCTTTCTTAACTTTTATACATTGTAAGAATTTATTGTTTACTTATGCTGATGATATGATGTTCATGTTAAAGTTCACAGAGTTTTTGTCTCGCCTGGTTTAAATAAAAAAGTCTAAAATAAGACATGCTGTTTCTGGGGTCTGCAGCAGCTTCAACCATTTATTAGTTTGTGATTATATCAATTTAAGGGGAAAACGTGTATGGTATTAGTTGTATTGCCGGCATTTACTCATCTCATTTCCATGGAAACTATTTGCCCCAGCCATCTCAGTCAATATTTATTGACTGAAACTTTTGTTTAAATTACCTGCTAAAGTTTGTGATAATAGGTCAGTTTAAAGGGAAACACTTCTTGTAGGTCAATGGTATTTGGTATACAGTTGTATAAGCATTAATTGGAATATCTAATTTTCATGGAGATATTTGTTCCTGTCCTTTCATCATGGTTCTATGCTTTTGAAACATTTGAATAGATAACATGTTAAAATTATTGCTATAAAATTTCAACATTTTCATTACTGTGGTTTAGGAGAATTTTTCGTTTTGTCAATATTTGATTTCGTTGTATGACCAAAGTCTGCATACATGCTTTTAGAAAATGTGCACTTCGTTGAACATTTAAATTTGTGTGTCAACTAAACTCATGAGATCCACGAAATTGGTATCCCATGAATCCACAGTATACCCAAAAAATAGAGAAATGAGACATATCTCTGTGTTAACCGTTTTTGTAGAACTATACCCCTTAGATTTTTGTTTATCATATCAAACTTCTGCATGTATCTTGTTTACCGGACTACAAAGTGTTGATTTCAGGTGATTTTCTTCATATCTCTTACGAGCAGTTTTGTGTAAAATTTTGAAGTGCCTATAGCCTGCACACGCAAGAAGTAGCACATGTGAGACGTAGAACTTTTAAATTGTGATTTGCTATTAACACCTTTAACAGAGCAGATAATGTTAATCATTGTACATTCGAAATCCATCATTGGTGGATTGTACCCATAGTCATGCAGCCCGTATGTCTCGTGTTATTTGTCCTTCAGATGAAATAACTGAATGCAATCAGTTATCTCAGGTACCAGGCTTATAATTTGATATGTCTGACGCGCGTTTCGTTTACATAAGACTCCTGAATGACGCTCAGATCACTTTAGTTAGAAAGCCAAACAAATATAAAGTTGGAAAAAAAAATCACACAAAAATACTGAACTCTGACGAAAATTCAAAACGGAAAGTCCCTAATCAAGAAGACCCAATAATTCCAAAAAGGTGTGACAAATAGCCAAATACGACTGAGGTAATATATGTCTGGGATAATAAAATCATTAATTTTACGAATAATTCATACTTTTGCAAACAGTAATTTTATAAAAATGACCATATATAAATTGATATTCATGTCAACACCGAACGTCCGTAAGACGTGATATCGGCCCAGTGGTATGAATAGTTGTCAAAGGTACTAGGCGGTTTTTTTTTAATATATAATAGACCGTTAGTTTTCCCAGTCTAGTATTTTTGGGACCCTTTATAGCTTGTTGTTCGGTGTGAGCCAAGGCTCCGTGTTGATGACTGTACACACCTATAATGGTTTATTTTTATAAATTGTTATTTGGACGGAGAGTTGTCTCATTTGCACTCATAACAAATCTTCCTATATCTATATAATTTGATATGCTAGATGCGCGTTTCGTTTTTAGCTCACGACACCTGGTCCAAAGGCCCAAGTGAACCTTTCTCGTCACTTGGCGTCCAGCGTCGTCGTCGTTAACTTTTACAAAAAACTTCTCCTCTAAAACTACTTGGCCATATTTAACCAAACTTGGCCACAATCATCATTTGGGTATGTGTCCAATGACCCGGCCAACCAACCAAGATGGCCGCCATGGATTAAAATAGAATAGATTTTCGCTTATTACTCTGAAACCAAAGCATTTAGAGCAAATCTGGTTGTGGTAAAATTGTTTATCAGGTCAATATCTATATGTCCTGAAATTTTCCGAGAAATTGGACAACCGGTTGTTGAGTTGCTGCCCCTTAATTGGTGGAAATTTTGCTGTTTGTATATTATCTTGAATATTATTATAGATAGAGATAAACTATAAACAGCAATAATGTTCAGCAAAGTAAGATCTACAAATAAGTCAACATGACCAAAAGGGTCAGGAGTTATTGCCCTTTATAGTAAATTTTTAACAATTTTCATTTATTTGGTTAATTTTTGCAAAATATTTTCTTCTGTAACTAAAGGGCCAAGTTTATTATAGATAGAGAAAATTGTAAGTAGCAAGAGTGTTCAGTTAAGCAAGATCTTTAAACACATCACCATCACCTAAACAATTTTCTAATCCATCTGTGTCTGCTTTGTTTGATATGCACAACTACCAAGGTCAACGACATAGGCTCTTAAGAGCCTCTAGTTAATAAGACTCATCAGTGACGCTTAATATATCAAACTAGTTAGAAAGCCAAACAATATACAGTTGAAAGAACATTAAGGACCTAAAATTTCAAAAAGTAGTGCCAAATACGGCCAAGATAATCTATTCATGAGATAAGAAAATCTTTAGTTTTTCGAATGATTTATACTTTTGCAAACAGTAAATTCATAAAAATGACCATATAATTGATATTCATGCCAACAACTGGGCTGGTGATTCCCTCGGGGACGAAATATCCACCAGTAGTGACATCGACCCAGTGGTGTACATAGTAATCGAAGAAATCGTGTAGGATATTCAATGCGGATGTACAATTGTAAAACAGGCGATAGTTGTGGCCTGTTTCTTTCACTCGAGTGGCTTTCTTTGGTTGTAAACGAGTTAGTAAATTGCGTTTCTTTCATTGCTCCCTGTTGGTTTTATGTATAAAGTAACAACAGGGTTGTAAAGTATAAACAATGGAACAACACAAAAAAGCAACAAAAACATGTAGTGGCTATCATGCTCTTCACCAATGACAAGTGTGTATGTTATGTTTTAAAGCCCTGATTTGTCTCTAGTCTCTAGTCTAAAAAAGTAAATCATTTTAACAAAGACATACAAAGATCTAACACCAAAAAAAAAGATTTCTTTATACACCTTATTCTTCAAAAAAATGAAAATTCATCATTATATATGTAAGGGTTTTAACTCCGATGAAGAGTTGAATTACAATTTCAGCCATGAGTCTTTTAAAGATATTTTCCTGCTTATTTTTTTTTGCTTTTAAAAATATTTTTCTTTCTACGAATTTTTGTATGATAACAGTCAAATTGCCAAGAAATATTGTTTAAATGGTCATTTAATCTCCAGTATTGAGTCATCTGACGATTCGGCAATAACAGCTGTCTTTCTGATCATTTTTTTTTTAAAGTTGAAAGGAATTGGCGATTCTTATATACTTCACCAACATGTTAGCAATTAAGATTAAAATAAAGACAAAAGAAGTATACGACTGTCATACATGTGAGAGGTTTAGCGCTATTAAACGGGTTAAATCCACTATTTTCTACACGTAAAATGCTTGTACCAAGTTATAAATATGACAGTTGTTGTCCATACGTTTGATGTGTTTTATCATTTCAATTTTTCATTTGATTAGGAACTTTTGTTTTGATTTTTCCTCGGAGTTTAGTATTTTGTGATTTTATTTGATACCCCTGTTCAAAAGTCATAAACACAAAGCTAAAGGGTTACATTTAGGTAAATTATTGCAAGTCAAAATAAACATCAGCGATGTATTATTTTTTTTTGTATATATCAGCATTAAAAATATTACAACTTGTCTCGGTTTGACGTTATACAGATGCATTAACGATTAAGTTATCAAAATATATGTATCATTAATTGAAATAACATGTAAATATAAATAATTTGTTAAATACGTAGAATATTGACAGTATTTGACATTGTTCGATGCTTGTTGAAATATAAACTTCTTGGGCCGTGTCTTGAAACCTGAAAATAGAGTTCACAAAATGGTTTATAACATTGCATCGATCATTGTTAAGTGGGTCATAGTAGAGCTAATAATAAATTTGAAATTAAGTTATTTCTTTTTTGTCTACAAACGTTTCTCCCATACAAATATTACACTGCTTGTTATATAGACAGTTTTTTTTCCTTCCAAGAAATATTGAACCCTCACCTTATGACACGACTTATTTTTGCAGTGTGGTGATACCCATAGCAGATGAGTATGATTTAAAAATAAATCGTTAACTATTCACACAATGACAGAAATTGTTGTACTTATAGTAAATTCAAATTGTTCTCAATTTTGAAATAAAACGGTCTGCCAAATCCCCTTTATAGTTTTATTAGCCAAACATAAGCACGATTTAAAAATAAAAGATTTTTCTTCTAAGAAATTTAATTTACTGAAAGTTTAATAGATTTTAATTTGTCCTTTTAAACATACTCACCATTGTCATTTGCCTGAGAGCTTGGTTGTTGCAATACCATGGATTACCTATAATACACATAATTATGCTGATTACATATGCTCAATAATCTTTAGGACAAGCTATACCTTTTTATGATATAGGATTAATTTATTTGGCCTTTTTAACTTTTTTTTATTCTAGCTTTACCTATGAGTATTTTGTAGACGAAATGCGCGTCTGCCGCAAATACAAAACTTAAATCCGGGTATATATGATGAGTTTATTTATGTCTCCTAGGACATTTTCTAAAATCAGTCTATTTAAAAAAAACGCAAATATCAAAATGTACAGAATATTTCGTATTCGAAAGTATACCAAATTTAACATTTTTCATTTGTTTTCCATAACTTGGTCATGTTCAAGTGATTCACATTTGCTTTTTTTTCTGTTTTTTTAAATATACTATTGCAATTAACATAGTGAACATCCTTGCAAACTTACGATTCTGTTCTGTTGTATCATTTTTCGGTCGTCCGACTTTGATATCCAAAGGATACTCAATATGAATATATGACTTAGGACGCTCTGATTTACGGTCTATAATGTCCGGATGCCAGTCAAACTGAAATGATAAACGTATCCTAAATTGAGTCGAGGTCCTATTACAGTGATAACTTTTCATTTTATATTTGGTTTGTTAAATTTGAAACATGCAAATGAATTAAATATCTTTAAAAACCACCTTGCATGTCTTCTCGGATATTTATAGTATAACTAATCGCCGTAATTAAATATCAAAAAATAATACAACGCGTGACCGAACGACGCATGGATTAAACGAGTGCGCAGCACGAGTTTAATCCATAGCGGCGTTCGGTCACAAGTTGTCTTATTTTTTATATTCAAATACGGCGATTAGTTATACTTTTTATTACATTGTCAAATTGCTTTTTTTTTTTATGAAATTAATGTACAAAATGTAAGGAACTATTTGTTTTTCCTACGCATGTTTTGTTTCGACGTTATCGACGTCTTGACAACGCCTATTGTTGTATGACGTCAGAGAGTGAAATAACCACGTTTATTTCACATGTGAAATTATCGGTTTTTATTTAACTGGGAAATCAATGTAATTCAGCGCAACCAATGTAATAACTTTGATATATTCCCAACTGATAATGTTAAGAAGACAAAATGCAAATAAATCTTAGAGTCCCTCTTCAGATGAAAAAAGTTGATAGTTTTCACGTTGAATAAAACAATGTGATGTCAGTGTTCTTCAAAATAAGATATAACAGTGGTCATTATATTTGTAATAAAAAGTTATCAAAGGTACCAGGATTATAATTTAGTACGCCAGACGCGCGTTTCGTCTACATAAGACTCATCAGTGACGCTCATATCAAAATATTTATAAAGCCAAACAAGTAAAATTTTAAAGAGCTTTGTGGATCCAAAATTCCAAAAAGTTGTGCCAAATACGGCTAAGGTTATCTTTTCCTGGGATAAGAAAATCCTTAGGTTTTCGAAAAATTCAAAGTTTTGTAAACAGAAAATATTTAAAAGTGACCACATAATTGATTATAATTGATAATAAGGATATAAATGAATAGATCTGGTCTCACCTCTTCTTTCTTGACACCAAGTTTAATAAGAAGTTCATTTTCCATTTCTGATTTATTTCTGTCCAGTTCAGGTGAAAGTGTTGATAGTTCCATTTTTTAAGTTTAAATACTATATGATGTAAGTTCTTCAAATAAAACATAAAAGCTGTATTAACAATCACAGTTTAATCAAACAAAAGTGAAATATATCTCAAATTACCTTTCGTGCCTTTTGTGTAGTATACACGTTTGCTCATTCTTACACTTTGTTGCCCAGCAAATCAATATCACAAAAACCAAGGATATCAAAGATTAGAATTCCAATTTGGAAGTAGGAGTTTTTATATATGTATATAATATATATATATATATATGAGTATGAATTTTTGAAAAATATGTATGTCTAATAAATGCTTGTTGCTGGTGCATCTGATTTGTTGTCACATAAACATAATAAATTCAGAATGGAAATTGAGAATGTATCAAAGAGACAACAACCTGACTCCAAATGGGTGGTATATTTGTATATAACCGGATGCTGCTAGAATGCTGGAGTATTTACTCGATTAAGTTTTCGATCATTTGGAAGATATTCATTTGCTAAATTGTTTAACCGTTTTCGTGAATGCCTTTCTAATGAAACAATGTGTTTAATCATTTTCAATATCGTTTTATTTGCGTGCTAGATTTTTGAATGTAGTACAATGCTGTTAAGACTTAAAACATATTCTTCTAGTGAGTTGTCATAAGAAGTTATGTCATGATGATCTCTTAGGACATTTGTATATGGCATAATAATGAAACACGATCAATTTGAAATTAAAACTTTGGCTCTCTTCAGGTAAGCAATTGTCGTACAATGTATATAGCTCGTCTATATCTATACTTTATACTTATTGTATTGTCAACATTGAACCATTGCGTAAAGTATTAGCAATTAAATAATTAAATAATTAAATATCACTATTGACTATTAGATTTCATTTACTTGTGAGTGTTGACAAAGTTTCATCTGGAAAATTCATTTCAAATTGAATTTGCCTGATACAAAGATTTTGTCTGTTCAATAATTATTTAATCATTATAAAAACAAAAGTGTCCCCAAACCTGATATTGATGTGCATACAGTTAGATCATAAATCAAATCGGTGAAAGGATCTTATTTTGCACACAAGAAAATCGAGATTCTGCACATTGCATAAAAATTGTTGATTCAAAATCATGTGAGGGAAAAATATCTAGACGGACGTGGGATTGGTGGGGTAAAACTTAGATTGTAATAAACTGTTGAATTATGATACAAATTGATGCCCCATAGCACATATTTCTCTCTTTACTATTATAATGTGTATACATTTGATTGTTTTTCATTCATTATTAGAATACATCAGCGACTTTCAAAATATCTGAACAAATCAAAAAGTAAAAAAATGTGTATAAGAAAATGAACTTACATATATATTATGTCTGAAACCTATCTACATTAGGTAATAAATCCTAATTACATGGTATATACATGCATAGTCTATATTTTTCCTTTTCAGATACTAGTATTTACTTTTCCTTTATGTAGCTTTAACCATACACTGAGACTATAGATTAAACAAATCTCATTTGTATCAACAACTTTTATTTCTTTAATTTATTTATGTACACAATCTAATATGGTATGTACCTTTAATTATAAATGACAATGCCGAAAATTTCAGTTTGGGAAAAATCCTGACAGGTCGCATAGGAATATTAAGAATCTAAATCTGATCTACAGATGAGGATCCGAAAAGAAAACGAATGTAGCTAGAAACAGATCTAGAGTCAGAATTAAAGTACATGTTTATCCATTTAAGTATTATATTCCAATTCTATTTTTAATTTTATATTAAGATCATTAAGCATAAAATTAGACATATTTTATTATATGTCTTAGGCATCATATGTAACAGAAACCTATCGAGAAAAGACGTTATTTTATTGCAATTTATAATCACACGCGCAATAAAGCAGTATGTTATTGTTTTGTCCTGCGTCATACGTGCGCAAGAAATAGAAAAGAAATAATGATGTCGGATACAGAGAAAGCTAAATATTGACAATACTGACGTATTTTCTGCAGTATGAAGTAAAAATATGTTTTTTTAAATGTCTGTTTATATGGTTATGACTGTCATCAGAGGTCTGTGAGGGAAATTGCTTTCCATGTTCCTCTGGATCCATTTAGGCTCCATATACCATAAATATTCATTGATGCTTTTTTTTTCTCGTGAACTTATAAATAATTAGTTTAAGAAGATATATCGTCCGAACTGTAAGATTGTTCAAATTATTGTTTTTAGTACTGGCATTAAAGAAGTTTCATTTTCTTGATATTGGCAAATTCATAGTTGGAAAAAAGCAAGTTGCGTAAAAGTTTTACGTTAAAAACTTGCCATATTTTATAAAATGTTTTTTGAGTTTCAATTTTTTATTCTTAGGAGTACAAAAAAAAATTAATAATTTGTTTCTAGATTGCTTGAATTCGTATGACTTGGTACACAAACACATATTTCTATTTGGTAGACTACTATTAACGCTGTTGAAAGATTGCAGTTATTTTTAATTTGCATGAAAAAATCTACATATTCAACAAAACCTATTTTAAACTCTTCAGACTCTTTAAAAATATTGTCCCTCGGTTCCACGTTCACAACTTGAATCGGCATGTTCCAATATAAAATATTAATCAAGAAAATTAAAAAATAAGGAAATAAAAACTTACATCATTCAAATAATGCTATCATACATCCCCATCTCTATATAATACACCATTTACTAACCATCGTTCACAACATTCTCATCGTAATATCTAAACCGAACAATGTCAAAATTATGTTGGTTTATCACATAAAGAATTTTGTCTAAGCTCTTTAACATAAATGAAAGATTTTTTACTGAACAGGGAATAAGAAATTGTTAAAAAAAATATTATCAAATGATCTGCAGTTTATTTGAACCTATTGAAAACTTTTCAATACTGTATAAGACATTGAATCAAGACTGACTATTGTTTAGTTACAACAGAGCAGTTCTTAAAGTATATAAGACAATATTTATTGTGATTTTATTTAAACACATAGGAATTTAACTGTCGCTTGAAAACTGAATGCAACATGTGTGATTTTAAAGCAGCGACCAGGGATTAAAACTTTAATAATCACATTTAAAAATCAGTAAAAAGTAAAAGATCAATCGTTCAACATTTACAAATCTTATATTAGTTAATTGTAACTTTGATGAATAACGAAATCAGATAGTAAGCAGATATTTGATATATATTCATACAATAGAAAAACATCACAATAATAACAAAATTTGGCCAAAAAGAGATCAAAAGACCATATTTGATTTTCGGAAATCCGAGTATTCCAAGCCGATTGACGTGCATCAAAAAACAAAAAACAAAACAAAAAACGAATACTGACGTTACAGCTTTAAGAGAGGGGCGAAAGATACCAGAGGAACAGTCAAACTCTTAGACTGAAAAGAAACTGACAACGCCATGGCTAAAAATGAAAAAAAGACAAACAGAAAAATAATGGTACACATGACAAAATAAGAAAACAAAAGACTAAGCAACACGAACCCTACAAATCCGATGCTCCGGAAGTATGATCGGGGTAACCATTTGAACGTAGACAAAACCCTTCTCTTTTGATGATTTAGCTAAATAAAGGCAACAGTAGTATACCGCTGTTCAAAGTCATAAATCGATTGAGAGGAAACAAATCCGGGATACGAACCAAAATCGAAGGAAATACATCAACTAAGAGGTTAACAACGAAACAACAGAAACACTAATGTGCAACAAAAACATACAGGTATTTGAAAGAGGCATGTGAGCATTTAGACCATTGTCATAACATACCTTTGGCAATATTTTTTTTGTATGAGGACTTATATTACAATGAGCTTTATAAGATATTCGAAACATTCCAGAATATCCATGCTGTTGTGTTGGTGGCCTTGGGTACTTCCGTTTAATGTACGTTCTAGAAATATTGTTTAAAGGTATGTTTATATATAGAGTTATCTCTATCATCAATATGATAGTAAGGTTGTTCTATCAGAGGTTTTGAAAGATATTGTTTTCTATAATCCTCTGAATCAACATAGACATCTCATAAAAAAAAAGATGTGGTATGATTGCTAATGAGACAACTATCCACAAAAGACCAAAATGACACAGATATTAACAACTATAGGTCACCGTACGGTCTTCAACAATGAGCAAATCCCATACCGCATAGTCAGCTATAAAAGGCCCCGATAAGACAATGTAAAACAAATCAAACGAGAAAAACTAACATCCTTATTTATGTCAAAAAAATTAACGAAAAACAAATAAGTAACACATAAACAAACGACAACCACTGAATTTACAGGCTCTTGACTTGGGACAGGCACATACATCAATAATATGGCGGGGTTAAACATGTAAGAATTTTCTTTGATTTTTTTTCTCAATAGGCTAAATCGATCAGCGTTAGAAAAGGAATTGTCCTTGTAAATCATTGTTTACAATACTAGTTCAGAAGATGTTACATTTTCGGGAAAGCGGAAAAATATATTTCGGTAAAATAAGTTGTACAAACTATTTAACTTATTATATTCAAAGGAAATTTTGTGCAAGTTTCAACGTCTTAGTCTTATAGAACATACACTTATTTTGGTATCTAGATCTCTTAGATTCGTATACACCCAAGGGACAAAAAAAAACCTATCAATCAGGACAGACAACAAAACCAATAAAATGGAAAATGGAAACGGGGAATGTACCAAAGAGACAACAACCCGACCAAAGAGCGGAAACAGTTTTAAATTTTGCGTCTGGCTTTTTAGATTATAATCCTGGTACCTTTTTACTATAATTATTTCTTCATCATTCTAAATTTTCTAATATGCTTATAGGAAGAAAAAAAAGGAACACTCTGGATGTGGCATATATGTCATGAGTTGAGATTCCACTTTAGAATTCCTAATTTGGTAAGTTTATCTCCTCAACTTTGATAACACTAAAAACGTTTCATCAGTATTTTAACTTATACAATAGTGTGTTTATCGTACCCACACAAAATCAACATAATGTTAATCGTTGTTTATGCTTAAATATCTTTGATAATAATAATAACAGCATGCTTTACATGTTGATTTGTTATTTAATTGGAATATTTCCCTGACAATTTAGTCATTAAACAACAATAAAATATAGACGTACAAAAAGTATGCTTACATATGTATACTTTGCTTATCGGTGTGTAATGATTTTGCCAAAAAATAATCTTTAAACAGAGACTCTTAAAACAGGGGACAAAAGATACCAGAGGGACAGTCAAACTCATAAATCAAAATAAACTGACAACGCCATGGCTAAAAATGAAAATGACAAACACACAAACAAAAGTACACATGACACAACATAGAAAACTAAAGAATAAGCAACACGAACCCCACCAAAAACTAGGGGTGATCTCATGTGCTTCAGAAGGGTAAGCTGATTGGTCATCTGGTTAAAAGTTTCGAAATCTGATTTTTCGAATTGTTGTCAGCAATATTTAAGATTCTAAAGAAATGGGCCAGATTTGATTCTGATAAACTCAGTTATGTTCAACTATATTTCCATGTTCTTCAGAACCAATATAGGCCCATTGAAATATATCTTTTTATATTTTTTTCTATGCTAGGCTTATATGCTTAGCTTGAAAGCTAACTAAATATTACTAGTATGTTATATATGTCGTGTACAAGTTGCGTTTTTGTACAGGTTATAACATGTACAAAAATATTGTACATGTTATAACTTGTATGATGCAAAAATACAAGTTATAACATGTACAAAACTACCTCATACATGTTATAACCTGTACAAAATATTGCTTAAAAATGGTTCTAACTTGTACAAAATTTAAGATAAATCTTAATGAAGTAAAATACACATCTAAATTCACCGAGGCACAAAGAACAACAACAATAAATAGGCCATAACGTGTCTCTTTCTGTAGAGGACAATGATCACATAGTTACAGAAATATATGTTTCATGACTTATGTTGGCAACATGTGTTTCCATGTGATTGAAATGAATGTTTTATGTAGTCCATCATGGCTTAGATAAGTGTGACACTATTTACTAAAAGCTTGCATTCCTCAATGACAATTACATTAGATACTAGTACATGTAACGAAATTCTTCCCAAAATTTTAAGAACGATGCCTAACAATATGGGGGAAACCTCCCTCTCGTTTTTATAGCATGCTAAGACTAAAACAATGTCTTATATGCTTACTCTGTAAAATCAAGAGAGAGCTGAAATAGTTTTCATTGCACCACGTTTCATTATAAATATATTTGGATCTACTCTTCAACATTTTTGGTCTTCAGCATGACTTATGTAAATTTATAACTCAAGTTTTTAGCACACCTGGCCCGAAGGGCCAAGTGAGCTTATGTCATCACTTGGCGTCCGTCGTCGTCCGTCGTCCGTCGTCTGTCGTCTGTCGTCGTCTGTCGTCGTCGTCGTCGTCTGTCGTCGTCGTCGTCGTCTGTCGTCGTCGTCGTCGTCGGCTGTCGTCGTAAACTATTTCAAGAATCTTCTCCTCTGAAACTACTAAGCCAAATACTTCCAAACTTTAACTGAATGTTCCTTAGGGTATCTAGTTTACAAATTGTATCCGAAGTTTTGATCGCCATTGCTAAAAATAGAACATAGGGGTAAAATGCAGTTTTTGGCTTATATCTCAAAAACAAAAGCATTTAGAGCAAATCTGACAAAGTTAAAAAGTTCATTAGGTCAAGATCTATCAGCCCTAAAATTTTCAGATGAATCAATCAATCCATTGTTGGGTTGCTGCCACTTAATTGGTAATTTTAAGGAAATTTTGCAGTTTTTGGTCATTATCTTGAATATTATTATAGATAAAGATAAACTGTAAACACCAAAAATGATCAGCAAAGTAAGATCTACAAATAAGTTAATATGACCAAAATTGTCAATTGACCCCTCAAGGGGTCATTGTCCTTTAATGACAATTTTTCACAATTTGTTCATCATATTTGCTTACTTTAAAAAATCTATTCCTCTAAAACTACTCAACCAAATTCAACCAAACTTCAACTGAATGATCAGTAGGGTGTATAAAATAAAGTTTGTGTTTTATTTTCTATTTCTAAATTCTAAAAACATGGCCGTCATGGCTAAAAATAGAACACAGGATAAAATGCAGTTTTTGGCTTATATCTCAAAAACTCCAGCATTTAAAGCAAATAAGACAAGAAGTTAAAGTATTTATTAGCCGAATTGTGTAACTGGTTTTTCAGGTATAATGCCCCTGAATTGATGATTTTAAATAAATTTTGCAGTTTTTGGTTATTATCTTGAATATTATTATAGATACAGATAAACTGTTAATAGCAAAATTGTTAAGCAAAGTAAGATCTACAAATAAGTCAATTTGACCAAAATTGTCAATTGACCCCTTAAGGAGTAATTGCCCTTTAAAGTTGTTTTTTTACCATTTGTTCATCATGTTGACTTACTTTAAAAAATCTTCTCCCTTGAAACTGCTGTATCAATTTCAGCCAAACTTAGGCTAAATGAGTTTCAGAGTATCTAGTATACATTTTATATTTTATTTCCTTGTATGTCAAGAAACATAGCTCCTATAGCTAAAATAGAACATAGGAGAAAATATTTTTTATTTTTTTTTGCTTTTGAAGAAAATAGGACGATTCAAAGAACATTTAAATAAATTGAAAAGACAAAATAATCACTGATGAGAGATTTAACCAAAAAAATTAAGGCGAGCGATTCAGGCTCTGGAGAGCCTCTTGTTTTATAAACTATAAGATTATTTCATTATGCGAATGTCATTTTTATGTTTTAAATATATATCCTCTACTTTGAAAGCATGTATTTGTGTACTTTGGATGTTGTCTGCTCCATGGGCTGGTTGTTATCTTTCAGACACATAACCCATTTCCATTCCCAATTTTATTTGTAGACAAATCTGTCCTGGCTATCCTCTTATGTCTTTTAGTGTCAACTAGAATAAAAGTATTTTACTATTGCCATCAAAGTGGACACTCACATTTACAATTCATCAAATAAAGATATGTCCATAGATAGTCATAAGAGAATCATAAGACACGTCCTAAGATATACATGTATCTTATGACAAGTCTTAGGAATGCTTCGTAATACTGACCCCTGGACATTAACTGTATCAAAAAAGGACAAAACACACTAACATGAAGGAATAATAAAAACGTTATGAAAATATTATTGATGTCAATAACATTTGTTGCGATAATAGAAACATATCCTTATTTTTCGATTTTGTACAAGTTGAAACCATTTTTAAGCAATATTTTGTACAGGTTATAACATGTATGAGGTACTTTTGTACATGTTATAACTTGTATTTTTGCATCATACAAGTTATAATATGTACAATATTTTTGTACATGTTATAACCTGTACAAAATCGCAACTTGTACACGACATATACATACATACACATTCATGGATCTACCATCTATATACATATATACACATTCATGGATCTGCCATCTATATACATAATACCAATTTTCGTGGATTTCGTGGGAACAGGCGAACCACGAAATTAAATGTTCAACGAACCCCAAATTTTCTATAGGCTTGTATGCAGATTTTGGCAAAACCACGAAATTAAATATCCACGAACATGTAAAATTTTCTCAATCCACGAAAATTGGTACCCACGAAAATAAATGAATCCACAGTATACACATTCATGGATCTACAATCTGTCGATACCTGTAACTTGGCATTGCACAAGGTCATGTTTTTCTTTGACTTTATATGACGTCTTTACACTCAATCCATTGGATGTTGGATGTGTACGGATTGATAGTTTAGTCTTAGACGCATGATTTTTTTATTAGTTGTTATTGGCTTTGAAATAGCTGTCAGGTAACTGCGAGTACTCTCAAATCTGTCCATTGTGCCTTTTTGTGACGTGATGTACAAGTACCCGGCCACGTCCACATGTATTTTTGTCCATCTGATGAGTTAAGCCTTTTTTAACGGATTTATATAGTTTCTTCTTATGTTGTACTGTTATACCACTGTCCCAGGTTAGGGGGAGGGTTGGAATCCCGCTAACATGTTTAACCCCGCCACATTATTTATGTATGTGCCTGTCCCAAGTCAGGAGCCTGTAATTCAGTGGTTGTCATTTGTGTATGTGTTACATATTTGTTTTTCGTATAATATATATAAGTTAACACGGCCCTCGAGTTCAAATTGAGCTAAAAAATTTAACACATCTTTTGCTCGTTCAAGGTTAATAGTTTTTAAATTCAGCAAACGTACAAAATGTAAGCTCGCGTTTTATAATCAATTAAAACGGTAGAAAACTTACCTCATACAAAACTGGTATGTTTTCTGTTTCGTTTCAAAAGGCTATAGGCAAATATGTATTTACAAAAAGTAAAAATTTACGAAAAAATCATTGTGATCAATTGTAATCGTAATAACAATTCCATTGCTATCATTAATCATTAAAAGTTTACACATACGTGTTTGATCGAATAATCAAATATGTATCACAAACAGATTAGTTTATAGTAAATAACAATAAAGTATTATAAATATCAACATCTAACTACAATACAGGCGTTGTTATGACGAATTTGTTAATATATAGCATATTCCAGTACATAAGGTTGAAAGTCGAAGACATTTTGGTTGATCAATACGATGTGTCGATGTCACAACTAACTAGCGCTAAGGGACATTGTTCACAACCAGGAGTGAAATAAAATATTTACAGTTGAAAAAAAATACCCCAAAAAAACTAACTATATATAGTGACAGGTTTACGGAGTATTATATATTCAGATTCTAGTATAGTCGTAATTTTACCGAATACGTAATTTTTATATGGTGTGCATGCATAGCAGGATATGCATATACTTCCTTTTATTACAGTCAAATTTCTCCAAATAATCAACTTACAGTAAAAATTGTCATATTAATATTTATTTCTGTTTTTTACATTATTTTGTCTTTTTCTATACTATAAAAGAAGTTTGAATATCTGTAAACTACGGTAGCCTTAATTCATCTAACAAGATCTTTGACATGGCAAATACATTTTTATGATCAAACCTTAAAAAAAAAACGAGTTTAAATAAAATCAAAAGAACATTCATAAATCAAAAACGAAATGGCCCATCTACAATTTTAAACTGTATTGAGAAGGTGTATCCTGAAGTATTAATAAGCATCAACAATTGGTTGAATCTGAGTAAGTCTGCTATACGAAAATTCTTTGATACAATCATATTATACTGCTGCGTGGTTTTTTTCTACATTGGCTAGAGGTATTGAGGAGTGTTGAGATATCAAAAACACGTTAGCACTGCTGCAATTCTGCGCCTGTCCCAAGTCAAGATCTTCCGGCCATTGTTACGCTTGTACAATTTTTAATTTTAGTTCCTTCGATATATTTCGGAGTAAGTTATGACGTCCATTATCCCGCCTCCGGGTGCGGGATTTCTCGCATTGGTAGCCTACGGCCGTTTTCTGCTCTTTGGTCGGGTTGTTGTTTCCTTCACAGATTCCCCATTTTCATTCTCAATTTCATGAACACCAATCTGGTCGTTTGCAGTGAGTGCTATGTTGAGAGGTAAAATTCACAGCATATTTTGTCAGATTTTGCACCTTGGTACCGATAATTTGTACGACCGATAAGCTAATATTTGTTTTCCCGATTGCTAATGACCAACTATTGTATAGAGATTTTTGTCTGCGTTTCAAATTGCTACTGGAATGATGGATTTTGCAACCGTTTACAGCAGATTTTGATAACTGTTTTACATATTGCTCATGCTTTACCTATTACTGATAATAGGGTGTAAGTTTCCACTTAATAGACATACAATAGTAACAGTAGTATATCGCTGTTCAAAAGTCAGAAATCGATTAAAAGAAAACAAATCCGGTTAACAAATTAAAACAGAGAAAACACATTAACTATAAGAGAATAAAAACAAAAGAATAAAACACTGAAGTGCAACAAAAACAAACGACAATGCAACATACATAGATAAAGGCAACAGTAGTATACCGCTGTTCAAAACTCATAAATCCATGGACAAAAAACAAAATCGGGGTAACAAACTAAAACCGAGGGAAACGCATTAAATATAAGAGAACAACGACACAACACTAAAATGTAACACACACAGAAACGGACCAAGCATCAGACAAAATCCCACGAGAATAACAAATATAACATCAAAACCAAATACATAAATTTGGGATAGACAAGTTCCGTGACACGTCTTATCGCAATGTGAATTTACACATTTAGAAACGAATTAATAGATAATAACTGTTCTGAATTGGTACAGGACATTTTAAGAAAAAAAATGATTGGTTAAACCTGGTTTTGTAAAATAGAATTGTCAAAAATATTAAAGAATTTTTTGCTTTGTTGTTTGCTTACTTAAATTAGGCAATCATTAAGAAACTAGGGTTCCCACTCGTTTAGACAGGCAAAGTTAACATAAGATTCATTTGGCTATGCTTATTTTTTTAAGGTAATTCCGCTATTTACCAGTCCACATATTAATTGCATTTATACACCTTTCTTTCTTTATTTAACGTTGACTTTCATTATTGATTAGCAGTGGTGAATATTTAAACATTTGTACAAACAATTCTTTTCCTGACTTATATTTTCTTCAATCGAGCACATATTCAGCTTTTCATGAATTAAGATCTTTTTATACAAAACAAACTCCATCTTATCGAAACAAGAATTAAATAAACTCATCATAGATATCAGGAAAAAATGTTGTAAATACGCCAGATGCGCGTCACGTCTACAAAAGACTCATCAGTGCACTCGAATCCCAAAAAGTTAAAAAGGCAACAAAAAAAAATACGGAGTTGAAGGGCATTGAGGACGAAAACCCCTAAATGTTTTGCCAAATCAAGCTAAGGTAACCTATACCTGAGGTAGAAAAGCCTTAGTATTTCAAAAATTCAGAATTTTGTAAACAGTTAATTTATAAATATAAGCATATCAATGATAATTCATGTCAGCACAAAAAGTGCTGACTACTGAGCTAGTGATACCCACGGGAAATAAATCTCCACAAGCAGTGGCATCGACCCAGTGGCTGTAAATAAACTCATCATAGATATCAGGACACCTTTTTTATATACGCTAGACGCGCGTCTCGTCTATAAAAGACTCATCAGTGACGTTAAAATCCCCAAAAGTTAAAAAGGCCAAAAAAAAGTACGACGTTGTAAAAGAAACGGAGAAAATATTGTAAATGAATTAAGGGGAGGTCAAATACCACCAAAAAAGGAATATGCATAATGAAATTTATTTCTGCCTCATTTTATCTCTTAAATAAATTGCTGCAAATTGGTCCTTCATCCTGTTATGCTCAACTTGAGACGTTGACAAACTTGGTAGAAAAAAAGTAAGGCAGTTAATTGAAGTAAATTCCATGCAGATTTCTTGACCTTATCATTTTGCCGTCAAATAGGTCTTTCAAACCCAAAACATAACTTTTAGCTTTTTCGAAAATTATAATTAACTTTCAGCGTTTTTCTCCTATAGTATCACTATGTCAATTGAAAAAAAGTAGACGTTGCTATTCGTGACCTTTCAAAAGCGACTGATAGATGGTGTATTGTTTTTACAAGCTCGGACAAACTGGATTACATATATTACATACCTGTGGTTCCATGGTAAAACCGTTGTTAGTGGTCAATAAATCACAATACTTTACTATAACAGCTTTTCCCTTAACATACGGAGCAATCATCTATCAATGACATCCATATGCGAAAATAGGAGACATAAACTATATATACCATGTTGCACTCTAAAAAAATGAGGGCTCAGTACCTAAATAACTGTTAATTCATTAAGACAATGTATTGCAAGATTTAGTTTAAGACTGCTTGATAATAGCCAGAATCCATGTGCGGAATTTTGTTTTGAATGTACTTATTATCTTTCCTTTGCTTTACCTTGATTTGCCTTGATCACCAGATTTCATTAGTACGTCAGTCTTTGTGGCATGATGGTATTTTCCCTTAAACAGTTCTAATCTAGATTTAAATGAATACATATCATTGAAAGGGTTTCTATGATATATACAATCAGCAAGAATATTAATTATAAAACTAAACGGATTATATCGCAAAGCAACTTGCTAAAAATGTTTAGGCGGTAAACTACCTTAAGCTGCTACTCACCTTGAATTATTTGTTCAGAAGAAAATAATTACATTAAATATGAAATTGATGTTATTCATCATAAGTATTTATTTGAGAGTATTCTCTACAACTCCGAATCAATAACATCTATACTGAGAACGAACAAGTAAAATATAAATAATTAAATTTAGAAAGTATGTATTTGATGCAAGAAATAATAATTAAAATTAGGCTAATCAGAAGAAATGAAATCGTTTCAAATAAGGAAATACAATTGAGAATAGAAACGGGGATTGTTTCAAATAGATAACAACTCGACCAAACAGCAGAAAACATCACGAAACCTCAAATGGGTCTGTATCACAGCGAGAAAATCCCGCACCAGAAGTCGGGTTCCAACTGACCCCTAAGTAATGATGTATACTAGTTCATCGGAAATATAACAATTTTTGAAAACACAGAAATATTATACCCGTAAAGAATAAACAAGATAAAGGTGGAATGTGTCCATGGGACACTTATGATGCCCCCGCTTACATATCATATAAAGTTATAAAGGGACATAACTGAAGATCAGTAAATTTGACGCTACCCAAATTTGTTAATGATCTGAGTTTTGTTTTAATAAGTATTGTTTATAAGTTTCGTAACATTTGGTTGAGGCAAACTGAAGTAAGAGAACGGAGAAGAAATATTCAGCCAATTTTATCTTTTTGTAAACGAGCATTACTCTAAGAGCAGTAAAAGTGACGCCACAAAATACAAACTTAATCTATGATTTTTTTGTGGTAATAAGCATTGTGTATAAGTTTCATAACATTTGGTTGAGGCAAACTAAAGTTTGAGAACGGAAACGAAAAATTCAGTAATTTTTATTTTTAGAAAGGGCATAACTCTAGAACGGTAAAAGGGACGTCACCCAATTTCAAACTTGATCTTTATATTATGTTAGTTAGCATTATATATAAGATTCATAAATTTGGTTGAGGCAAGCTCCATAAATGCGAAAATCAAAATACACACTGAACCCTAAATTATGAGCATCGATTTATGAATTTCGATCAGCGGTAAACTACTGTTTAGTAAAATCGACTGCTTCGAACAGGAAAGATTGAAGTGCTTAACAAGTGGCACTATCGTGTTGATCAGTCACAGTATTTGGACTAGTCGTATTTGGTGATAAGAAAAAGCAAAATCACAAAAATACTGAACTCCGAGGAAAATTCAAAACGGAAAGTCCCTAACCAAATGGCAAAATCAAAAGCTCAAACACCCCAAACGAGTGGAAAACAACTGTCATATTCCTGACTTGTTACTGACATTTTTCTACGTAGAGAATGGTGGACTGAACCTAGTCTTATAGCCAGTCAAAATCTCTTACTTGCTTCACAGTTGCATCTAATGATATGTAGAAAGGGACAAATGTATGCCTTTATAATAACTGCTTTACTAGAGACATGTTTATTGACGAAATGCATGTTCAGATTTTTTCATAAGCTCAGATTTATGACTTGCATGCACGCAGATCCTCACATTTATTCACCATGATATTTTTACTTGGATTTCAACTATTGCTCATTCATCAACTATTTTATCATACATTTTCTCTCGCCAATTCATAACATCTCTCATACACATCATCACAACCTTTCTAACACAAAAGTTATGAAAGACTTTTTCACAAAAACATAGGATGTGTTCAGATCAAACATTGTGTTTAAGATATAATAAAATTAATATAATTTTACTGAAAATTTAAAACCAAATTAACACGATGACGAGGGGAAGGATATATTCCATATGGTATAACAAGGCACCTAAATACAACCAAACGAATTTCCGGTTGGTCTGGAATAGATGATATATAGTTTAACAGTCATACAAATTTTATAGTGTGTTAGAAGATAAATTAAATAATTCTTTCAAACTAAAAAAGATCTTTTTCAAAGTTTCTAATTGATACAAAACTACAGTTTTACGTATGTAAGCATACCTATAAATGTTTTGACTATATGTTGGTCTCCAGATGTCTATTTTTAATTGTGTGAATGAGTTGATATGTAATTGACATATACCGAAATTTAACAGTGTCTATCAAAATTGTTCATTATGATTCTAATCAATATTGCAATTTTGGAAGATTATGAACACATCCTTGTTTCTGCATACCTATACATTTTTAACTATACAGCGTATCTATTGCACATAAACAGTCTAAAAGCAAGTTATAGAAAATTTTACATATATAAACATTATGCTGCTTTGTAAGATACAAGATAAAAAGAACTTATATTCTCTTATTTAAGAAAAATAGACCAGAGACAAAGATAAAAGTATTCATGAAAGCACCGTATCATTATTAAATGCGAAGTTCAAATGTGAGAAAGTTCTTAGCACTTAATGTTTTAAACATAGCACTTATTTCAATAAAATATTACAAAATCAACAAAAATATTTGTAATCGAACAACGTACAATAGTGTAACAATAATTCAACAATGTTTTTAAAAAACAAGTCTTAACAACATTTCGGGACTTTGCAAACATGCTCCGAACACAAAACTTATCACAGCTCAAACCTCCACGCAAACAAGTTTCTAAGAAACTATCAATGCAATGTAAGGATTTCTGTAATTCTCAACCTTCAATGAACACAATCATGTACATATAATTTTATCACAACTTTTAACGGAAGTCATTTGACCTAGACATGACGAAGTCACATGACATCTTGTTCAAATTTGAGTAATCCGATGGTAGGTTCATATGTTCCCGCCAAGTAATATACATCACAACTCTCTAGTTTATCACATTTCCCACGTCTATAGTCTGTGTAAGAGATGACGTCACATTTATGTGAAATTGTCTGAACGTCATTCTCATCGAAATGTGGGGATTGGAATAGAGCTCTCTGTAATAAAGATATATAACCCCTGTTAATAATATCAAAAGCTACTAAAAAGTTAGCACATCTATTTTACTCTAATTGCTCGATAAGAATTCCTCTGAAGCAATAATAATTCCCAACAAAACAGTTGCTATTGACATAATAGTTACATTTGAACAAATGAAATATATATTTTATTGTTTATCATCACAATGCTACAAAGTACAAAGAAAAGATTTGTTCTCTGAAATATCTGATGATGAAAATATTTTAAATGTAAACATATCAGCTGCTACTTATTTTTAGACAGCTGATATGTTTTCATGTTGATTTAAATGGATTTTAAAATCAACTGAAGATTTTCAGTCGTATTATTTGAAGACAAGATATGTAGACTATTTTTAGACAAGACTTTACAGAAAATCTTATTGTTAGCTTTGTCAATAATTGAGATAGAAAAATAGATAAACATGATAATTAATTTAAAATGATAAATATTAAAAAATAACGTTGTTTTTATAAAGCATTCTATCAGGGTTAAAAAAAAAAACAATTGAAATAACGAACCTTCATGTCCTGTAATTTTTTACCACCACGAGTTTCCTCGGGATGATAAAACCATTTGACCTTGACAGTCATTTGACCTCCCCACGATTCCCACATACTATCAATGCGACCGATGTACGGTAAGTGAGGTCTTCCTGTAGAAAGAAACACTGCACAGTCTCCAACCTGAAAGATAACAGTTTTACTTTTAACCATTTATTAGTTAATAGAATAATACACCGAGGAAAAGATAATATACAATAAAAATAATGATCCAAAACTTTTACCAAAAGGGAATTAAAAGGATATTCCATTTTTAAGACAAATTTAACAATACTTTTAAATTCAAGCAATTAAAAAAACACACCACACGTATTCTACAGTTGTACTCATGACAGACGATACAAACACATTACACAACTTTAAACGTTTTTAACATTATACCAATAAATCAGAATATTTACTTTTATTTCCTCTTTCCCACGGACAATCTCTCTGTAAAATTCTTTTTTTGCTTTTCCTTTCATGCCAGGCCTTTTTGTGCTTTTACCATGCCAGCGCCATAGCTGTCGTGGAGGTATTAAAGCTACAAAAAAGTTTGATAATCAACAAATTAACAAAACAAGTACAATGATCAAAACGATTGTCCAACAATATTGGCAACTATGTTTTGTACTGTATTTCTAAGACATACCAATAACCTCCGAGACCACTTAATTTTCCCTTCTGACAGAACTGTTATTTGCTTTGATACAAATATATCTCATTTTTAAAACAGCTAAGACTCCTGATTGTCTTTCAACTTTTTTTTATTTTTTTTTGCCACGGCCTTGTCAGTTTTTTTTCATCTTATAAGGCTAGATTATCCTATGTCATGTTCCGCCTCTCTTTTATGCAATTGAATACCTACAGTTTCTTTCTACACATTTTATACATCATATTTTTATAATGAAACAAAATCAGAAAATTTAATGTATACACAACACAAATTACAGTTCATATTGATTATTCTTTATTGAGGATTAAATGTCACATTTTATGTGGTACCATTTATTGGCCTGATTTGAATATTGGAGATAATCAGAGTGCATGAGGTTTCTTTGTGTCCGAAGTATGTAACGGAGAAATCCAATAAAATGAAGCACACCTAGATTTTTCTGCAATTATAATTTCAATTTATAACACGACTTTCATGTCTTTATATCTCTTATTTTTAATTGAAACTTTGCAGTGATAAAAACTAATGACACATAGACGAACTACATGCTATCTTACTCGGGTATTTTAATAACATTATAGTGCATGATATTTCAGTACTTAACAGATTACCACAAAGTCAATCTCAGTAGCAACAACATCGAATGGAAATATAAGATAAAAGCACAGCCATTGTATGTAGAAGCATGATGAAGGCAGTACAACATGTATAATGTAATTAGTACCTGCCGCCGCTCTGCTTTTAGTCTCTACATTAAATGAAGGCTTCTGGAACAATGATTCAGTTCTTGCTATGTCACCATTTCCAATGCTTTTAAACTGAGTAAACATCAGACTTTGAGCCAATATGGATTTCCCCTCATGATGATTTCCAAAATGATAATGATGAATAAATGACAAATGAGGTATGTCTGAATGATTACACTTCAAAAAATTACCTTGATCCTCAAAAACATTTCGTTCTTTCTTCTTATCTTCCGAACGAACTTTTTTCTTTTTAATCTTTTCATCTTTATCATTGTCAGATTTATGCTTTCTTTTAGAACCATGATGTTTATTATGCTGTTGCAAAGAATGTAAACTGAACACACTATCGGTATCATCTTTGTCAGTGTCACTATCACTGTCATCAAAACCACAAACATCAATATCCTGTTCGTCCTCTGAAGCAATTTCTAAAAATTCGTCCTGTTTTATTTTTGGAGGTCGCCCTGGGCCACGTTTGACTTTTATATGAGAATCAGAAACAGAAGGATTTTCAGATTTTCTATGTTCTGATATATCTGACGTTGTATGTCGTCGTCGTTTTCCAATAAGCAACAGAGGGTTTGGATCATATGCTGTAATACAATTTGTTTCACATGAAAATTGTATAAAACTAACACTTCAATATTGATGTTTTATTTAAATCTGCCGAATACATCTTTGTGACGCACGAAAATAATACAGTGTTGATTTCATTCTTTAAAAATATTTTAAAAATATTGTTTTATTCACAATCATGATTTTATTTTAAAAAATATAAATGATTAAAGTCTGCAACAATATCTGTTTTAAAATCTGCTAATGCAAATGTTATACTTACACACAAGTGGAAAGTCTGCTTGTAGTAATCGTATATGATCGATTGGAATTTTACCAGAATCACCATCGTCGAATTCAACATTAATGAATCGTATATCTGGACTAGAATTGGGACTGCCTACAGAACAAAATACACCATTAATGAGTTTTTTGAACTGTTACTAGCAATTGCGCATACAGTAATTTATGTTAGTAGTAATTTAAGTTTCAGCAGTATACCGATGATCAATTTCATAAATCGCTAAGGGTTATTAACACAAACTTAGAGAAAAGCATGAACTCCAAATGAAACTAGACAAAGATAAGCTTTTTTATTAATATATGCATAGAACATTCTTATATTTATTATTCTCAGTAAACTTTAAATAAGGTTTGACAAACGTTTATATGTGCAAGCGATTGGAGAAATGTGAGTTCGTATCTTCTTATAAAAAAGGAGGACGTTGGGTTTTCAGCCGTTAGAGAACGCTAAAACAATCAAAAATAAACTAAGGTAAATTTAGGTAAGAATTTATGGTTAGCCTCATGTAGATGAAACGTGCGCCTGACGTACATAGTTATAAGCCTGTTATATTTGACGAGTTCATACAACCAAAAGGTCGTTAAAGCGACAGTAGCTAACCGATGTTCAAATCTCGTAAATCAATCAACTCTTCTGGATGCATCGACATGGTTAGAAGGTACCCATGCACCCTCTACCCCGAGAAAATATCTCTGACCGCCATAATATAGCATAAAAGTGATGAAAGTGGTGTGAAACATCAATCAATCCGTAAATCAATCAACCCATCAATCAATCAATCGACAGTTCGTACACATTCGATATCGCTGCATGTTACCGTTTCGTTACAGAAGATATACCATCCCAGTAGTCCGCACTTTGACTGACATGATATAATAGTTATCAAATGTATCATGATTATAATTTAATACGCAAGACGCGCATTTCATCTACATAAGAATCATCACGCTCAGATGAAAATAGTAATAAAGCCAAACAAGTACAAAGTTGAAAAGTAATGAGGACCTAAAATTCCAAAAAGTTGTGCCAAATACGGCTAAGGTAATCTATTTCTGGAATGAGAAAATCAAAATATTAGATATGTTTTGTGTAAATCTATTAGTAGGAGACGGGTTAATGTAAGAACACTGTTCTTATTTCCTAATCTCAATTATTGAATCATTTGTTTATTACGTATTCATTTCTTTATCTTTGTAGCTATATATATATATATAACGATTTCTTGAATACATTATTTTTAGACTTAGACGTCTTTTGTACAAGTAACGCGCATATGACTTATCGAATTATTAACCTGGTATTTATGATGAGTTTTTTTGTATGACAGAGAAACTTTAATGTAGAGGAATAGTTTTTCCTCATTAGTATGTGAAGGACCATGTCAATGTTTGACCCAGCTATAGCCAACTATAAACGATTGCTTATATATAATTACACATACAATTGTTTCTTACAAAATTACCTTTGGAAACAGTTCCAGGGTACAAACAATTAAATTGCTGACTCCAGTAAGCACAGATACGAGAACCTTCTCGCAGTTGAATGGAATTGGGTTGTAGATCCAATACCTATAATATAGTATCAGTTTAACAACTCATTTCAAACAAGTTTTATATGAATCAAAATCAAAAGATAATTGATAAATCAAATTTAAAATTATGCTTATAAAGTAATGCTTTAAAGCACAAACTCGAAAATCAAAAAAGACGTGGGCTGTTAAACAAAAAGAATGCCTAAATGCTATAGCAATATATTTGAACCAAAGTATATTTCTACGCACGAGAGTTGACAAAAATAATTCAGATTTCTGGTTAAAGAGGCATGTCTTACTGACATTAAGTGTGTTGGTCATTTTGAAGTACAAAGCTCATTGTAAGAAAATATTCCAATATAACGTCATTTAATGTGTATCAAATGAGCCGTTAGTTAAACAATATACCAGTATAACATACATTGCAGTAATGTTTTTTTTTAACACAAAATGGCACAGAAATAAATGTATATACGGTTATAATTATGAGAAATGTCTATGTAGAAACGGTACTAGTATATTGGGAATACCACACAACCAATTATACTTACAACTTCTTTCAGGATCTCTTCTCTTGAATAAATATGAGGACGATTTCCTCTTTCATTTTTTATAAGAACACCATAAATATCAGGCGGATGAATAGGTTGAACAGTTCCTTCATAAAACAAACTATCTTTGAATACGAGAACATTTAGTCCATCTTGAAGATCGCTTTCGGTAAGTACACAAGTTCTTGGTCCTGCAAACATTAGCATAATATTAGATTTTATGTGGAAAAGAAATAATATTCATTTGATACCTCAACTTATATCAAAACTTTGTTCATCAATACATGTAAAGACCGATTTTACCACTATACATATGTTAATGAAAAATAAACATGAACTACGGCTTATTGACATAGTTAATTCCATATATGCATTTGAAATAATTATTAAAAACTTTAAAAAAAAAAAAACACCTTAATTTCTTACCTGGAGTTGAAGGCATATCTTTAAGACGACTTAGTGGGATATCATCTCCTTCACTTTCGCTATCGTCATTGTCATGCACGTTGATTAGCGGTTTTATATCCTTAATTTTGAGTCTTTTCTTTTTTAATTCACGTCTTTGTTCCTTGTAAAGATAAAGAAATAACAATTTGAAAAATATGTTATTTCATGTACATTAACAGATGAAGTACAGAGTACTATAAAAGAGGAGATTTTCTCAAGGTTTGTTTTATTAAATCATTTAATAATTGGCAATCCCGTCAAATACGAGAAATTCACCCTACAAATAGTTCATACTTAAGTTCCTTAATTGATATGAAGAATGAACTTATATTTTGATGCCGTAATTTCACCCCAATAAAAAAGGATTTTGCATTTACCTGTTAACAGTAAATGAGGTCTTGATTAATCAGTTATGTTTGTATAAATTAATCATGAAATGAACATACATACTAGTACATATAAAACTGTAAAAATAGTATAATAACAATTCAGAAAATGGCAGCATATCTAAATGTAACCATTCCTTAAAAAAATATAATAACCTTTTTCATTTCCATCGCTTTCATACTTGTTCGTTTTTCCATTGATTTTTTGTATTTTCTTTTCACTTTCTGAGTTAGTTCTTTCATATTCTTAGCTTTCTGTAACTTTGCTTGGTCACTTTTTGATTTTGGTTCAGCTTTGGTTTGAGGTTTGGAACCCGATTGCTTTGTTGACTGGGTATAATTTGGACTAGGCTGAGGACTAGGATCACTTAGAAATATTCTTTCACTTCGTCTTATCAACCATTCTTCGTCCAGGAACAATGGCTTCATAGGCGATTCAGGTTCCACCTTTGAAAATATATAAGTATACTAACAATACTTTTTCGTATCAGTGAATTATTGATTAGAATCAAAAAATCGTTTGAAAATGATTGTAGCGTAAGATATATTCTGGTCCTTCACATTACAAACAATAAAATAGTTCTACCATTAATTTCAAGTATGCTTTTACTATTGATAACGGAATAGGAATTCATTATATCGTTTCGTCAGTTGTGATGTCTGCAAGACGAAATCGGCAGTTTACACACAGTTTTTTGGCAACAAAAATGAGCCTTACCTTTGTTTAAAAAATCGGCATGAAAACCTGCTCCAACAGAGTTTTGAGGAAGGACAAACTAAGATTTACGCATTGGTTAACCGAGACCTAATATCTGTATCCCAGATCACAATCGGCATGTTTTCCAGTACTAGATCTAAAGATACTAGAACTGTCGTTTAATCTGTTATTTCGACGATTGTGTCTTAGTCTCGTTGTGAAATTTTAACCAAGTTTGAAATCTCATAACAGAGAATGCATCCACAGCAGGAGACGCTAGAATGTCCCTCTGTTATCTCTCGCCCCTCTTTTATCCAACCCGCGCATCCGTTTTCGCTCCGTTTGTAGTTCTTTCGATTCCCTTAGATTTTGTGTGTGTCCTTAATTTGATCACTTAATTGATTGACGAATTTGAACATCGGTAAACTTTAATTGCCTATATTTTAGGGTATACCATTTAATCAGCTTGATAGTGACATCATCATTAATTCTCATTTCTTATAGAAATGTATCTTGATTGAGGGTGATTCTTTATGAAGTAAAAAAAATGAAAAAGTAGTATTACCTTTGGTTTTCTTTGAGTTTCATCTTTGTTCTTTTTAGCTAGATCTTGAAAGCTTTGATACTGAAATAACTGGAACGTTTTGGATGTTTTCGCTACTAGTGTTTCTGAAAAGAACATTTGGACATACGGATGATATTGAAAAAAATCACTAAAATACAAAACTTCGAGGATATAATATAGATATATCTTTTTTTAATAACCTTTTCGAATCATGATGCAATTTTGACATGGTTTTTAGCACTAGTATTTCTTAGTGCATAGGCCCTTCAGTTTTACTTGGGTAAAATATACTGTAAATAAGGTTTGTTTTAAGATATTGCCAGATATCTGAATCTTTCTTTGTAGAATACTCACTCCAAAACAAATTGTTCTTTTTAACGAAAACAAATAATCATTATTTGGATCACAGTCTGTGTAGGGATGCAATATAGTGAGGTGTATATGCACCTTCAAATTGAAGCAACGTTGCGATACTGATGGAAGTGATAATTTCGTTTGTTTTCTTTAAAAAGCAGTCTTTGCATCCCTGTAATCTAAACAAAAACTGCTCCAAAATAGTCTATAAGGAAGAGCGACATGTTTTCGAGTTTTATATCTTTAAATACCAGAATAGTCTGAAATGTTATTTTACCGAGTATGTCCTATTTCCGATTTTAACATTTTTACCGAGTCTGTGAATTCGGGTGGTGGGTGTAGCAGCCTATCAGGCGATGTTTACCCCTGTCGACGCGATCCGATTCTCTACTTTTGGATTCCGTAAGTGTTTGTTTATTTTTTTTATTTGTATCTTCTCCATTAACTTATAAGATTTGAACATTAGTAAACTGCTGCTGCTTTATGTTTTACCTGTGACACCTGTTGTTCGTGTAGGCGTTCCTTTGCGTGGTCGACCTGGTTTTCTCTTTTTGATCTCAGGGCTGCCTGGTTCCGATTTAACATCTTTCCTTTCTTTTTCTGTATAGAAATGGTAAATGTTTACAAGTTTTTTTTTTTAGATAATAGACTCAACAGGGAATTCCTTAAGAATGCTTACTTACTTTGTCAACAGATTTATTATTTTTTTCACATAATTATCAATACCCCCTCCATAAAAAGGTATCGATATATATTTTTATATAGCTGCGTGTCGTACTGCATGAGGAGAACGAATCGAGCTCACCTATTTTATTTAAATTTTTAAAATAAATTAATTTTCACAACAAAAAATTCTTAAATCTAAACTTTAATTCAATTTTCAAAAATGTTTTTTGTCATAACTGAAAATCAAAGCATCATTATCCTTCAGATAACGTGATATAGCCTACTTTTTGGTAATGTCAATTCACTGACAAATTTAAGACATGTTCTTTCTAAAGCGGATGTCTGTCCAGTAGAATTTCGATTGAATCATTATCGATTACAAATTTAGATGTCAAGAAATCGAACTGTTTAAGACGTCAAATCTGAATATCATATTCTTTACCAAACATTTTTTTTATTATCAAGAATGATATTTATCAAATGAAATTGAAAGCGAAATTAAAAAATCTAGTCACATGTGTGAGACAGAAACACCCTGGTATCTATGATGAATTTGTTGTAAACAATTATATATTTATTCCATTAGTAAAGTAATTTCATATAACAACACATGGAAGTTTTAAACGGCCTTGACTTGCTATACAGCCCTTGCCCGGTCGGTTTCATATAAGTATTTTGCAATAACTTTTCAAAATTGAGCTATCTATTTTTTTTAAATTTTAAACAACAACCAACATTAAATAGAGTGGACAGTCGCCAGGTGGTAATATACCTATGCTTTCTAAGACTAAAATATATGCACTCATCATGCAAACGGTAAATATGGATAGTAACAAGTCTATATGATATCTACATTTTGTGACATTATGACTGCATTAAGAATGGTCATTGAGTAAACATAACTCATGCAATCAAGGTATGGTGAACAACTTTCTTTTAAACATGCTAAAATATTTGACTTGCGGAATGATAACTGCAAAGAAAATTTAATCATTACAGGGGTAATACATGTGCATGAAAACAACATAATGCTGCTTGTTAGTAGCTACCTTCTATTTGAGGGGAGGTTGCTATACTAGTGGAAGCGATATTTTCGTTAGTCTCATTAGTAGTAGCCGATTCTTCATCACTACGTGGTGCAGTGACTACAGTATCTGTTGTCTCTTCTGAACACGAACCTTGTCGTTTTCGTTTGATCTTTTTTGATGTCATGTGTTGCTTCAAAGCATTTGAGGCATATTTTGCTAATAGTCCAAGACCAGATTGGAGAGATTCCTTATCTACAAAGAAATAAAACTCTCAAATGTAGTGTTGACACAGTTTATAAAATAAAATCTTCTGTTCAAACATGTTTCATATTTAGACAACCGAAACATTGATCAGACTGCTAAAACAGTATTCTGATTGCGCCTCTGTCGTACTAAATTATAATCCTGGTATCTTTGTATCTTTGATAACAATTTACACCACTGGGTCAATACCACTGCATGTGGACGTTTCGTCCCCGAGGGTATCATCCGCATAGTAGTCAGCAATTCGGTGTTGACATGAATATCAATTATATGGTTTTTATTATAAAGTTTCCAAAACTTTGAATTTTTCGAAAAACTAAGGATTTTCTTGTCCAAGGAATATATTACCTTAGCCGTATTTAGCGCAACTTTTTGGAATTTTGGGTCCTCAATGCTCTTCAATTTTGTATTTGTTGGCGTTATAACTATTTTAATCTGAGCGTCACTGATGAGTCTCATGTAGATGAAACGCGCGTCTGGCGTATTAAATTATAAGCCTGGTACCTTTGATATCTATTAATATCGATGGTGTCACGTAATCCGTGACATGACATAATCACTTGACTGAATTTTAATATTATACGAGCTGACTCAAACATGCGTTGCATAATTAATGGTGGGCTGTGAATTACTTACCTTTTTCTTTATTCCTTTCTTTATGAACATCTTGATTGCTTTCCTTGTGCACGTCCCGATTCTTTTGCTTGTGAATATCTCGATTTTTTTCTTTGTGAACATCTCGATTCTTATCGTTTTGGATATCTCGGTTCTTTTCTTTATGTAACTCTCGTTTCTTTTCCTTTACAATGTCGAGATTCTTTTCCTTTAGAGCATCTTCTTTTCTCCATTTTTTTAATATGCCATCTTTAGTCTCTGTCAAAAGTGGGTTTTATATTTTATAAAATTATAAAATGAAACGAGGCAATTATTATAAAATGAAACGAGGCAATTGAAGCAATTTGGTGTCCCTGGTCCGGAAGATTTAAAATTGGTACATAATTTTTTTTTCATTGGTGTCAAGATCTGACTTATTGATAAAAAAGACTAAACAGGTAAAAAAGTGGGTGTTGTATAACAACTAGTTGTGGTAAAATAATATCATAAAAGCTAAGACGTTAATCATTACCTTCTTTTATTTTCTTCGTTTTAAAAATGCGTTTCCTTTCATCTGTTTCATTCTTTGGTCTTGGATTTAAAATTGAGACTGAAAATAAAAGATAAAGTTTTGTTCAATTGATAACAAGGAATAGGGGATTATATACATGAGATTGTGTAAAAAGATACTAAAGTGAAGCGTATAGTTTTCGCTAAGGATTGAAGTTAAGATTAATTACCTTTGCCATCTGAAGATCCTTTATGTAAATGCTTTTTACTCTTGAAAGGTTTTTCTGAAGAAAAGCTTTTTCCTAAAAGAACAATGCAAGGAATTTGTTAAACAAAGGGAAGACATGTATTCACTTTAAAGATAAACATGATTACATATTCATATTGATATTGATAAGATGAAATGAATATATCCGTCTGTAAAAGAACAACATTTCATGTTCATAATTTAACATTTGTCACTACTGAAACACTTTAACTTTTAAATTGATTTTTAGTGTAACATCTGTCCCTATATTTGCACATCAACTTATGATAATATAAGCTATCTAATGCACAAGTTAAAAACATAATATACTCCTTTGGTTTTTTTTGCTGAGACGCATAATATGATTCTCATTTAGTAAATTTTCCCAAGATGAAAGACCATTGGACGCGTCTCTTTGGTTATACATTAAATTTTAGTGGAAAAAAAACCACAAATGCAGCAATGAATATCCAAAGCCAATCCATTTCCGCGGATATCCCTTTTGCGTTAGCTTTATCTTCTTTTATGTTCTTTTATTTTTAAACATTTGTTGATCTTTTCGTAAAAAAGAATACAAACGTTATAAATCCAGGTTTAACACACCATTACTTCGAAAATGACTGCACAAAGTCAAGAACATGACAGTTATTTTCCACTAGTTCCGGTGATCGCTGACGTTTGCATTTTTGAATCTTGAATGACCTTTCCCTTTTAAAATTTACCTTGGAGTTCGGTACATTTTTAAATTGTAGTCAGGAAAGTATTTAATAATACAGAAATCTACTACTCACCTGCTGACATAAGACTTGACGTACTTCCTTTTCTCTTCACCGTGAATCCTGATTGTGTCTTAAAAAGAGCTGCCATTGCGTTTGCCTTTAACTTTTTACTTAATGGCATCTGAAATAGGACGAATACATAATATTTGTCTTGTCCATTCTTTAAAAATAAAGTAAAATACTTATTAAATGTTTGGTTCGTATGTTTTAACTGATACAAATATGTAGTGAAAGATAAAGACATCGTGCTTTTCTCAAATTAAATCCGTTATCGATTTCTTGAATTTTATGTTTATAAATTATTTTCACATTATGAAGAATAAATGCATGTTTTGAATCCCAACACATATTTTGGATGCAGTTTTCTTGTATAACTACCTTGATCTCTTCGACTAACAGAATGAATGAGAAATGTTGATTTTATATACTTGTACACAGTTGTACTTGTCAATCAAACAGTTTATTTATGTACTTAAAAAAATATATACTGTATTGACACATGTCTATTGTTGAAGACATTTTGCATGCGTTATTATATTTTTGTCAAAGTGTTTTCGTCTTATTAAAGTATACACAACGATTCCCTTTCCAAATGGAATTACTGCCCTTTGAATGCTACGTAAAAACTTACACCAAATCCACCACCAGTTTTTCTGAAAACTCGATCCACCAATTCTTCTGCTGGTTTCTTCTTTTTAACAGATCCATCTTTTGTTTTTGGCGACGTTTTTTTCTCACTAATAACAAGATATATAGTATATTTGAAATTAAATGAAATCATGTTAAACCGTTTTTATTTGTTTTATTTCCAAACAAATGGCTGAAGAAGTCGATGAGAAACCGATAACTCCGCACAAAAAAAAACAAAAAAAAAAAACGAAAAAACAATGAAACAAGTTCACAAAAAACTTCATATATGACTTAAGTGTCAACAACTCGTAACCGACCAATAACCAAGAGTAAATGTCATGTGCTGTAGAATGGTAAGCAGATCCTGCTCTACATCTGACACATTTAAAATTTACCGAATGTAAAATAGGAACTTGAAACACGTTTTTCAGGACAGGCAAGACGGTTTGTTTAGAAACAACACTGTCAACAAAATCAAAATGCACAAAGAACAACATCGAAAAATAAAGAAATAGCAACGAAAAAGTTATAACTAACAAATAACTTAATTGTTCTTTTAAAACGTAAAATATCATATTTGTTTTATTCTTTTTATTTTTCAGAATGAATAAATATGTTATTTAATTAAGGAAACAAGAAAACAAAACTATGTTTTTTTTTAAACAGAATGGTTACCTGGTGTCTGATCCTGGTGAAGAAATCAGCTTTTTCTTTGGTCGACCCGGTCCTCTCTTAGCTTCCCTGAAGAAGGTAATGAACAAAGTTTTAAAACAAAAAACATAAGTTCATAATCGTTATCACTCACAGTTATCAACACTTTCAAATATTACAGTAATAAGCAGGGAAATTAAATCAATTAACCACACACAATGATTAGTCAAACGAAGAACTAAACGTTTATCATCAACCTGAATAAATGAACCTATGTCCAAGAGACTACAGCGGGAAAACCAAGCACACCAATAGCACTGAAGACCTAATGACATAAATCAAGCGCCAATTTGTGCATTGCTCTTAAAACATGACAAAATACAACGTTAGACTATATCAACCAATGGAATTGATGGAAAACAAAGGCCTTGTAACTTCTAATACATGTCGTGAAAAAGAGTCAAATCACAAGAATACCGAACTCCGAGGAAAATTGAAAACAGAAAGTCCCTTATCGAAAGGCAAAATCGAAAGCTCAAACACATCAAACGAATGGATAACAACTGTCATAATCATGACTAGGTATAGACGTTTTCTATGTAGACTATGGTGGACTGAACCTGGTTTTATAGCGCTAAACAATTAATTTTGTTTTTTATCAATAAACTAAAAGTTAATTACGGTTTTACAAAATCCGACTGGTAGCTACATATTTGATAAGTCATAAATATAGCAAAGTCAACAGATCAAAATATAACAGCCAAAATTATTTTTGTTTGTTTTAAACTTTCCCAGTTTTAGAGGTTTTTTTTAAAGTTTTTTTTCGAATTATAATATGGGTAATATTATTCTCTGAGGTGCATCTCTAATAAATACATCGGTTGGTTCAAATCAGAAATATGGGAATCAATTGAATACTTACAATCATCACAGCCCTTTCCTGGATCTTGATATCTATATCATTATCGGGAAGCTTATACCAAAATTTGTGATTAAAGAGATGATTTATGGAAATGATGCACATTTGCATTCAATTAAAAGTTACTATAAGAAATCGGGTCACCACTGCAATCAAAGTTTCAAGTTTCTAGTGTAATTCAATATTTACATTTCAACTAATTTAACTTGAATTTACCCTAGCTGACATGTTATCTGACGTTTTTGTATGGTTTTAGATATGGTTTACTAGCCATAGGCTGCATACATATCAGTTCCATTGTCACATATGTGAGCAATCATTTTGTCCAAAGTCTGCGTAAGACAAGCAGGTGTCATCAAAGTATCAACTCACCCACACTCTTTTTCTTTATGGTCTTTTTGTGGGGATTCTTTTTCTTTTTCTTTTTCCTTTTCTTTTTCTTTTTTTGGTTGCAATTTGGATAACTGTTTCTGTTTTTCTTTGTACATTCTTTGAAGTTCAGCTAAACGTATCCTCATGTCCAGTTCAATGGCATTGATTTCCTCCTCTCCTATGTCAAGAAAAGAAGGGAGGTCTGTTTTTCTGAGTTAAATGGTTTATTAAAAACCCAATATATGTAATTGTTAATAAAATGTGTTAATTAATAGCTAGTTTGTTCAAAGTTGCTTAAAAAAAGCAATTGAATGATCTTTCAATCTTTTCATAAATGCACGACCATATATGTCTTAAAATATGTCTTTTGAAAATTATTGCTTCTCGATAATTAAAACTTTTTTTTGCATCTTCGAAAAAAAAAAAAAATATTGTGTTATATTAGAAAACGTTACCGAAAACCTTTGAAGAATTGATGTGTTATTCATGATAAAAAAATTGGAATTGGGAATTAATTTTTTAACTCATCATTTGCATCATTATAATTTCGATCAATTATAATAAATATATCTATTCTGAAGACGTCATTCAAAAATTTAGAAGATAATTCCTAAATGAATGGAAAGTGGGATCATTTCCTATAACGAAACACAATTACCTTGTGGTATGCGTAGTCCAGTAGATGTATAGTAACTCTGAGGTTCAGTCTCTTTTAATGGAGGTATTGATCGTGTTCGACTTATAGTTCTCTTAATTTTTGGTCTTTTAATAGGTTTAACTTTTTCTTCTATCTCTTCAGAAGTGTCTTGTTCTACTTTATCCTCTGATACTTCATCTTTTACATCTTCTTTTTCGTCCTCTTCTTTTATATCCTTTCTGGTATCTATTGATTTTGAACGCTTTTCAGCAAGCGCACTTAAAAGTTCGAGACCATCGACAGCTTGTAGGATTTGTGGATCAAGAAATGGATTATAGTCTTCAGACGATTTGTCCTCTTTCACAGACTCAACTGATTTTTCGTCTTTAATTTGATCACAACACTGATTAGATGACACTTTCTCGTCAGGTTTGATTAAATCAGGATTTTGCAATTCATTTGTGGGTAAAGACTCTATTGTTCGATCATTTTCTTTTTTCTGTATATTATGCAGTGATGTTTGATTTTCAGAATCAGTAGTTAGTGTTTTAATTTGTCCTTTAAAAGAAACTGCATCATTTGGAAGAACAGTTTTGTCTTTTGTTGTTATTTCTAATTCAATAGAATCCTTACTAGTATAAACAGTATTATCTTTCTCAATTTCATTTTTCAAATTTGTTACATGCATATGTACAAAGGATTCTGTTGATGAAAAAGAAGACTCATCGTCATCATCAATTATGTCTTTTTTGTCTATATGAACTTCATTGTCTGTTTTAACTTGGACGGGAGAATTGTCAATCATATCTTGTTCAGTGTCTTCGATCTCGCTTGCGGGTACCATTGGAGAAGTACCCCTTGACTGTACCATTGAAAGATCGGATTTAATTGCTTCTGTACAAGATAGATTAGCGTGAGATACTATGCTAGAATTCACAATTAAAGGCACTGATCCCGAATAAGAATATGGTAATGTCTGTGAGGATGTTCCAACTTCTGAAATAAACAGTTGTTGAGAAACTCAGAGTTTTGATAATACTTCTCAACATCATAAACATGCATCCGTCGACAATTAAATGTTTGTTTTTTTAATTAAAAATAAATATGAGTAACTTTGTTAATGACTTGCATATATGTCTATTTTTACAAAGATTTTCTTGAATTGATTCTAGCAACTTGTTTCTTATCCTGTCTCTTTTAATCACATTATATGGATGTTTACCTGAAATTTAGTATCAATTTCTCACTCCTAATGAAATGTCTGTATGTATTTAGTTATATTTCGCATTGGGAAAATAAAAATCAATGTCGATTAGTTAGTTTACTGCATTAAATAGCATAGAATATAGTTTTATGGGCTTCCAAAAAAAACCCAAATGAAAACGTCACTACCATTTGACTATAATTTACCTGAGGTAACTTGTGGAGTAACCATTCCTATAGACTTTGTCTTCTTCTCGATTCCCTTTGCTGGTTTGCTCGTTGTTGTTGTAACTTTGTTTTTTATGCTGCCTGATGATACCTGTATGTTTTGGTTATATGTGTTTTCTGACGTGACGATAGTATCTGGTCTATTCTGGATCTGGGCATTATACATTTAATATTTAATTTTAACATTTGTAGTAGGGGTATATCTATTTTTTTTTTTTCAATCAAACTCTTTCATACTCGGGTGTCCAATAGACAGTTTTATGTGCAATTCAATTGGTATATAATTCAAATTATCATTACTACGCTTTTTCTAAATTTTAATATTTTTATCACATGAAATTTAAGTATTATCAAAAACGGTTCGCAATATTTTCATTTAGTTGAACATTCAACATAACGTTTTTTTTTTTTGTATCATCCGATTAAAATATTGTGGAATATCTTCATTTTATTAATGTACAGTCACAATCACGTGTGAAGTTTAAAATACTAGAGTTTCCTCATTAAATCAATATATTATGAAATAGTCTATACGACTATATAATCATTATCAAGAATATATTAAGGAAATAATTCATATTACTCACCAACTGTTGATACTGTTGAACTACAAATGGTCTTTCTTGGTTATGAGGAAGAATCTGTGACAGTTGATGAGAAGGCATAATTGGTTGAGGAGTTGCAGCATATGAACTCCAGATTCGGCTCGGGTCATAAATTTCTGAAAATTACAAGATGTTCATTAATATCGAATCTCAACTAAAATCAAAATTGATGAGTATTTTTCCGCTGTTTTTTTATATCTATTTAAACATTGGTCAAAAATCCCCCAAAACTTGTTATACTGAATGAAAAGGAAACATCACTTTACCAAATATCATCGAAATGTGAATGAAACTAAACTTGTCAAGTTCAATCATGTTCATGATTTCTTAAACAACTGAGGAGCCAATTTATTTCCGCATTTAATTGTACGATTTCATCTTGTCTATATTTGAATAGATTGAATAATTACATCTTCAATTCTAAAAAAAATTACAATAGTGAATATTTATGCATCTTGTGAATGACAGATGACATACCAACTCTACTAGGTTCTTCTGCTATATGTACAAAATATAAGCGTATAGCGGGTTATTTTCGCGTACATGCAAAGGCATTGATATAAGTTTTGAATCTGCCAAAATTATTTCCGCCAAAATATTTCGTATACCTCTGACATTGAAAATCGCGAAATTTTACACCCACTATTCGGTATGTCTAAGATCGTTAAAGATTGTTTTTTTTTACGTGTTATATAAATTTTACCAATATCATTGGAGGGAATCATGACCAACTGTCCTGTAACAGAATCCTGTGCAATTTTGAATCCAGGAGGTATTGTTATAGGAAGTGTCTGGTCTGTAGCACTAGAAGTAGGTATAGAAGGTGGCATCGTGAATGGGATTTGTCCAATCCATGACTGGTTTAACTGTGGGGTTTGCATCCATTGTGTTGGAAAATGCCTTGTTGGATCATCAGACCATGCAATGCCTGCTCCAGTTGCAGATCCTGTAGACAGCGGTAAATTACTTTAAATGCATTTTTCACAATAAAATAGGTCTTCATAATAAACCTTACATACTGAGATTAAGTTTACCGTCTATTCTTAACTTTTCGATTCTTTAATGATAATATCAACTCTTTAACAAGATAAGTATTAAATCATAATGCTTTAATTTCGAACATGTTAAAATAAAAATCAGTAACTCTATCCACAAATACTCTTTCCATTACTAGTATTACTCATTTATATCGTATGTTTGAAAGTGTGAAAAGAGTCGAATACAAGTATAATTAACGTTGCCATAAACATGTAATGAAGGGGTTATCTCTCTTGTAACTTACCAGTCACTATTAGATTGGCTGGAAGCTGGCTCCTCATATCCACAACGTTGACATTTGGTATTGATTTTGTGGCAGAACTTGACTGACTGTAAACAGAAGCATGAATGTAACATTAAACCAGTCGACAGGATTTGTTGTCATTAATCTTTTTAAGAGATAATTACACCAACAAAAAGCCGTGGTTCCCACATAAATAATTAAAAACAATAGAAAAACAAATTTCTCCAGATTATTTCTATGAACTAAGGGCAATTTTCGGACCAGTATCTTTTCTTTTTTTCTATATTTTTGTGTTACAGTTTAATCATTGTAGTGCTATGTCGTTTCATATGAAACAAACACCTTATAGTTCATGCAGGACATATTAATATATGCTTCAAAAATACGTGAGTTATTAGGTCGTATTTTGTACACTTGTACCATATTACAGACATTACTACATTCGAGAACGGAACATTTGGAAAATTAAAATTCAATGAATACAAACAACATAACAGTTTAATAAAGGTTTCAAAAAGGTAGTTAATCATCCAATAAAAAACCTCGAAATGCATAAAAAAAAATGTTGGACACTTGAAGTAACTTGACTCATTTGTCTTGAAAAAAAGATAGAAGAGCATTTTCCATAATTTACATCCAGGAGAGTGTTCAATCAAATGTTGGTATGAATTGAAACATGGTATGATTTATCTGAAATAAATAAGCACTGTTAATAACTTCTTTTAAATGAAAACTTGGAAGCATTCATCATTCACCGGGGAGGAGATCAATGAGATATAAATTTCTGAAAGCATTGGCATGACTGTTCACTTGAACTGCATGAAATCACAGTTCCGCATTTTTTCCCTCACAAATATATAGTTAAATCATGCTAGTGCACACATTTAAGACTTGATTACTTGTTTATTTTTTCAGATGAATTACTTGCATTAAGATGTTTTATGTTTTTATCAAAGCAAAACATTTCCTAGAGTTAAACCATTAAAATCTAATTTTGTTGGCGCAAACAAAACCCTGTTTTAAAAAAAAATATTTTTAAATTGTGTGATTTTCTTGTTTCATTTGGAATATTTATTAATTAAGTGTAAAAATATATCCTTGTATTCATACTACTTAAGTTCCAATTATATCCAATGTAAAGGTTTAAAACATAGAAATTCCTGCGATTTACCTTATTAGATTTTGGAACCACATTCATTTTTTTTCTCTCCCTAAACCAGATTTTCAAAGCAAAATTTTCCTCGATTCTTATATTCCAAGCCCAATCATCTTCCTGAAGATATTTTCTTAACATCTCCCCCAAAATAATCACAAATTGAAAATGATTGTAAAGAACTCCATTTAATTGCTGTATAAACTAGGACTTATAATTTCATACTAAACACAGTTCACTTTGATATTTCAATTTTACAAGAATTTGCAAATAATTTTTCAATATTAAACATTGACATATGAAAGGAACGGAAAAATACTAACGTCTCTTTGCTAGCCTATTTCACTTAACTTTAACATGACTACAGGTCAAATCATAAAGTTATTTCATGTTTCTAATTTGAATTTGTAATAAAGTGTTTACTTTGAAAGTTTGATATACTTTCAGCTTTTTCACACAATAGAAAAGCAGGTACTGTAAATCTTGCAACACTTTACCACCTCTGGCAGATATACGGATGAAATAACTGACATTTGAATGTTGACAGTAAGAAAATAAAATGCGTGTCATTAAATTCCGATTACTTTCAATTTTATAAACAGGTATAGAGTGATAGATGAGACGGAATGTAGTTTTTTGACATCATGGCCTTCAATTGTCTGCTCTGACAGTTGTGTAACACATTTGTTTCATAACATTTTATTAAATGTGCATGTGCATATTAATAACGGACATTCATCTTTTGGTCACTGGTGCATAGTTGTCTAATTAGCAATTATACCATTATATATTCTTATTGTATAATATCCCATAAGCTTTCGTTCCTAATGTGATGAATAGTATAAGGTACAACAATGCGAAAAGCTGATATAATAGTAAATATATAGAAAAATTTGTTAATATCATCTTGATACAACTATTATATATTATTTCAAATGCATGTAATTTGGGATTGCAAAATATTAATTTCATTTATATTTCAATCTTCAGAAAACGACAAACAGTAAACACAAAATGAGAAACAAGTATTTCATTTTTGCAGTGTTAAAGTGTCCTTTTTTCTTCCGAAAAAGGTTCATTTAAAACTAGATATTTTTCAAATAAAATTCACTTTATTTACTTTTTAGATTAATATTTATTGCATGAATTCACATAAACAAAAGATGTGTCTTACTCGTTTATTCTGCTTTGACTAGTGTTATTGTGGGAAGATCCGTTTAACGATTCGCCACCGTCACCGCTATCATCTGAAATATATTAGATATTTTATTAAACCATATTGCATTAGCCAATAGGCATGATGGGTAAAAAAGCAAAATGAAATTTGAAAAGATTGTAAACGAAAATATGAAAGATGAAAGTTGATAAATAAATATCCTTTTTTTTTAATAAAAAAAAACCCCAGAATTTTTAAATTGACAAATGAGTTTAATAAGATATGAAGTCGTACCAAAGAATCAAAGACATTCGACTTGATATTAGTTTCAACTTTGTGAAATTATAATTATGAAATCATAAAACAAAAAGTCAGAATAATAAAAAAATTTTTTTTTTTTAATATTGGCTAAATGTTTTTCGTTTTCCTCAAAATAAATATTTATAAAATAAGAACTTTGCAAAAGGAAATCTATAACAGCTAAAGATTCCGTGTTAAAAGTAATATTGCTAAAAAAAGATAACTGTAGTTATACCTTTTAATGTGTTTTGATTTATGTATACTTGTATTGGCATACATCTGTTTATGTGAACATTGCAGATATGTACCTTTCTTAAGGTAAACATGGTAAAGATCGCAATATGAAAGTTCGATTTGCAAACAAGGTTTTCATTATGTCGAAAATCTTCCAACTTATTATTCAAGGATTTTGAGTATGTTGAATAATAATTCTATTATATTCAGTTTGTTTAAAATACACTCATCATTTAAACGTGTTCGCGCTTGTGGCAGTAAGATTTTTTTCTCTGCACAAAATTGTATGCAAACGATATATCATAAAAAATCAAAACCATATGCATAAACATAAAGCAAAAATAATTCTACATAAATAACGCGCGAGAAGTATGATGAGTGTAATTTACATCAATATACCAGCTATGCACTATTTGCCTTAACCAAATGCTAATAATATATTCGTTTCATATCGTTTGTATTTTCTTGATCTTAAAATTAAGCATATAAATGAGACTTGGAAGTAAACTCGTTGTATTCATATAGAATTTCGAAAGCATTGTTTATACATTGACTATATATTTCCTTAGATATAAAAGATTAAAGTATCTTTTGACATTGTAAAACTAAAATAATCAAACTATTGGAATTTATTTCTTCACATCTAAAGTTTTTACAATGTTTTGCGAATGTTAAACAACCTGTGAAGTTGTCTTTATAGTTTAACAAAATAAAATTTCAATTTTACTTTTAACATTTGTTTCCAGACATGAATAGGTGCACTTTACGTGGGATATTCATCTTTGAGTGACTGCTGTAAATTATTATAGATTGTATTTTTACATGTACGAAGCTGATTTTTTTTACACTTAAGTCTAGAATTGTGTAACTAAAATACTATGCTTTTGAACAGTTTAACCTTTATTTGGAGTGATAAAAAATGTCAAAACTCAGTTAACAATGTTATTTAAAAATTGAAGTGTCCACATTAAATTGTAATTATTGATTATTTTTTACAATGACCATTACAGCGATTTTACGTTTGAAAACTATAACAGACCTGTATCATCTTTCTTTAATTCTTCCCTCTTACGTGCCACTGCTATTCCAATAGGTATATTACTAACTCCTGTGAGAAAAGAATACAGACTCATGTCATTCATTTTACAAAGCTAAAACATTTCATCAAATGGTGCTCTCTGCACACTATTGATCCAAAATGGACTGGCATGGCATTTGCACAATTCTAACATTAATATTCATGTGTTTGTTAATTCCATAAACAAACTATTTATAGCATGTCCATTTCTAATGCTAAACGAAAACTTCTACGCTTGATCAAACCAACTAACGTGAACTTTGCCTTTATCCAGATATGGATTTCAGCTGGCTAGGAAGAATCAATAATGTATTACGATTATAAAACTATATATCTCATCAATGAACAAGAATTCCTGCCATCTGCCATTAATGGTAGAATTGAAATGTCTGATTTGAAACATTTTACAGGTACTTAATCTATATATGATAAATCATGATTTTGATATTTGTTACCATATAATTGGAGTAACAAGGGGAAATAAATAAACCATAGAGGCATCTTTCGATCAAATAAAGGTATATAGATGCTTGAAGACATTTTGAAATTGAAATCTACCATGTTACCATATTTCATGGGGTTTTTTTATAAAGAAATTTACAAAATTAAAGTTTCATATCATCAATTAATCTCATTTTAATGCAGTTTAATAATTATAATGTTCTCATGTCTTGTACAGTAACGGCGAGGACATTTTATCAGAATATCGCTTTATTTGAATAATTGTATCTAAGTTGTTTGAAATTTTTAGTGATGAATGTATGTTGTCTTTGTAATGTTTTTGGTGCTTTTATTCAAGATATCGATATGTTCCTCCAATAATCTTGATCTCTGCACATGCTGCATGAGTGATGATATGATCGTTTCGTAATATTTTAACCACTGATATTTTAACGCGATTGATGTTTGAAGTCAAACTGAACAAAACAGTATACTGTTAAATCGGTCGTTATTCAATATCAATACTAAAGTTCTTCAAGGGTTGACATTTACTGAGTATTTCTATTTTAAATAAGACAACCTCCTTTTTCAACCCTTATCATGAATTAACGCCATGATTATGTAAATGGCCCACACACCACTTGCATCAAAATTGCAAAATTTGAATTAATGAATTCTGTACAAATAAGATGTGACTATGATACGTTAATGGAAGTTATTGAGCATTTACTATTTGATAGATATCTAATTGCATTCTGTATAATATTGCCATGATGAATATTCATATAAAGGTTTCAACCAAAGGTTCAAAGAGGACTCCAATATCAGCGAGGATACATGAAGATATACTGGTAACTTATTATACTATAATTTTTAGTAAATCTATTATTTTCAAATTTTCAAATAGGTAGTTTACACTATTCGATTTTTTGTTCATTTCACTTAGTGAATAGACCAGGGAAAAAGACAAACACTCTCTCCTTATAACACGTAGAGCCTGCCTAGTATGTGACCATTGTATTAAATTACAATCCTGGTACCTTTGATAACCATTTACACCACTGGGTCGATGCCACTGCTGGTGGACGTTTCGTCCCCGAGCGTATCACCAGCCCAGTAGTCAACACTTCGGTGTTGACATGAATATCAATAATTTGGTCATTTTTATAATTTCCTGTTTACAAAACTATGAATTTTTCGAAAAACAAAGGATTTTCTTATACCAGGAATAGATTACTTGAGATGTATTTGGCACAACTTTTTTGGAATTTTGGATCATCAATGCTCTCCAACTTTGTTCTTGTTTGGCTTTATAAATATTTTGATATGAGCGTCACTGATGAGTTTTATGTAGACGAAACGCGCGTCTGGCGTTCTAAATCATAATCGTGATAACTATTTAGATTAGACTAAGATTTCCAATCTAAACATATCGGTCATAAAATTACACTCTCCTTAAATATATTAAACATTTCCTCGTATTTGGAGACTCTTTATATGGCTGTTTAATTTGTGGTATATCATGTTTATAAAAAATAGTTTGAAATATAAGACTTAAATAAAATATTGTCGTGTCTTGTCAATAAACCTCATTTCAACATGATCAAAAATTATTTTATAATCATAACAGTAAAGGAGTTGGTTAGGGAACGCTAATTAGACAGTAACCTTAAAAAACAATTAAAACATGTTTTGTTTTGATAGAAACTATGAAGTAGTTTCACTTGATAACGCATCTGATTCATATTTGTGCTTTTTCAAGCGGAATATATGTATAATATAACATGTTAAAAACATTAACTTGGTTAAAATAAAGGCAACAGTAATATACCGCTGTTCAAAACTCGTAAATCGATGGAAAAAAACTAAATCGGGGTAACAAACTAAAACTAATGGAAACGGTTTTAAAAATAGAGATTCTTATTCCAATTAGTTTATAATTCTAAAGTGAATCAATATCAACTACTAATTAGTATATCAAAGACAAACTGACCTGACGATTTCTTGTCGTCACATTTGGGTTTTATCAATACCCTCTTTGTTGATAGCTTCTGTTCCTGTTTTCTCGGAGAAGACAACATTCTCGGATTATCTGTATTTGATTTCAAAGATTCAAAAGATTCCTGTCGCTTTGATAACACTTTACTAATTGCTCTGACGGTATCCTTCGACGTAGTCGTCAGTTGTTGACTCTCCTTATTCCGTGGCTTAAAATCTGCTGATGTTTTATCATCTTCGGTTCTTGTCAATTTGCTTCCTTCGTTTATCTTTGTATCACACATAGTATTATCAGAAACCTTACTATTCTCACTTGTACCTTCCTTTTTCTTTTCAGATTTAGATTCTGTAACAGTATTTTCACTTGATGTCCATTCTTTACTTTTTTCAAGAATATGTTTCTTTAAACATAAAGGCGTTGTAGAAGAGGACGAAGACGACTTTGTGACCGAGCTGACAGGCAAAGTCAATTTCATTTTCAAATTGTCTTTATCATTGCAATTGCCTAAGTTTTGATCAGTCACACTTTGAACATTTTTATCTAGATTTGAATCATTCATATGCTTTTTGCTACTTTGTGTTGTATTAGTTTCTGACTTCTTAGAACACGTATATACTGCTGGTTCCTTCTTAATTCTCATGTCACATGGTACAGTTTGAACTGGTTCCGAGCACATAGATGCTGTACTGACAGTAGAGCCAGACAGCGGCGGTGACAATAAAGCATGAGTAGTTGAGAATAGAGAATGATAATATGGTAGGGAGAACGTTGTAGCTGTAGACACTTTAAATGGATCTGAAAAATATGTTCAGTATTTTACCAATTAGACATGAATACTTTTGATTTTTAAGCTCTGTTATATTGTTTTGCTGTTACGCTGTTGATCAAGTATAAATCAGTTCGATGTCTAATTAATTTTTTTTCGCATCTGATCTTGACAGTTTATTGTAAAAAAAAGTCTTAATGTTTGTTGAAAGTCGTAAGAAGACCTATGTGAAATTTTCAATTTTCACCCCATTATTGATAATTGTGTGGTGAATGTGAGGCTCAACGACACACAAAAAAAACACATCTAGAGGTCAATATATAGTCTACAGGAATAGAAACATGCCATGTCAAGCTCTAAATCTATGTATGGAATTATATTAAACGAAGGGACAAAAAAACGAACAATCAAAACATTTAATACCCAATGTCGTGTCTTGTTGAAATAAAGATAAATGCAAATATAGACACACAAAAAAAAAAAAAAAACAATATTTTTAATACCAAGAATGAATACCAATAATTGTTAGAGAATCATACTTAAACTTTTGTACGCTAAACGCGCGTTTTGTCTTCATTAAGGTTTTAAAGTTCAAGAAGTACAAAGTTGAAGAGCATTGAGGACCTTAAATTCCGTAATGTTTTGCCTAAAAAAGCAAAGGTATTCTCTATTTTTCTGATAGAAAATCCAAACAACTTCCAAAAATTCATTGCAATATTTAACAAATGGCTTTATTCCTTTTGATACGTATAAATGAAACAGCTGAATATACCAACCATAAAAGAGACAAAGCTGTATTAAGTGAACAGAATAGCAAACTGACTACATATAATAGTGTCTCGGGGTCTTAATCTATAATTATCTTCTTTTATTGCATTTAATTTATTACGAATTAGGTTAAAAAAAATAAACAAGACCTAATGTTTAAAAAAAATGTTATATTTAAAGAAGATCATAAGAACGACAAACCTAATTTATATTATATAAACTTAACATAAAATAAACCGCTTTTATATGTTCCTATAATTGTTTCCCTATTGGTTACCCAAACTAATAGCTTTCAACGTTCCAGTTCAAGGTTAATATAAATCTTGAAATTAGAATGGAACGGGACAAAATGTTTCAATCAACATATATTGATGTAATATACAATTTTTAGAATGTCCTGTATTAGATACCAGAGCCATATGTATATATAGAGAAGACTAACAGTTGTTGAGTAAACTAATCATGTAATTCTTAATGATATGAACACAAAAAGTGTAACTCCTGTTGAATAGTAAAATTCAAAAGCAATGAAACCAGACGCATAGCCAATACAAAACCTTGGTGGGACATTGCATCGATAAATAAAATTACAATCCAATTAAATGCTCTTTACCAATATTTAATTAAGTTAGTTTCAGATGAAGAAGATCTGTCCACCTTCTTGAAAAACATGACATATTTGTAACTGTGCTTAACACAACTAGCAATCAATCAATATAAGTTATATTAAGGAAATTTGAGTGCTTAAAACACACATAAAAATAACAAGAACAGAATTTACCTTGCAACTTCACATTTTCGTTATTCACCAACACTTAATAACAACCCCATATGAACTTCTGAACACGTAGGTGAGGGAACAATTTACTCCCGGTTTGAGGTTGAGACAGAGTTCGTGTGCCGTAATAGTTGGTTTCCTTTATTTATAATTATTCGAAATATTACGGATGTTCTTATCCCAGGCATAAATAACCTTGGTCGTATTGGCCCAATTTTTTGGAATTTTGGGTCATCAATGCTCACCAACTTTGTACTTGTTTAGCTTTCTAACTATTTTGATATGAGCGTCACTGATGCGTCTGATGTAGACGAAACGCGCGTCTGGTGTATCAAATTATAGCCTGGTACCTTTGATAACTAATTATGCCTTTTGTTGATCTTTTTATCTTTTTTTTTAATTTTCGATTATGATGTTATCTATCTTTTTTCTAAAGATCTTGCTGCCTTACGTTTTCGATATATTTATACGTTTCCCTCTTGTTTAAAAAGAAACCGAAACCTTGTTTGATGAAGAATTTTAGTCTCTGTCAGAATAGTAAGTGTAACTTGAATCAAGAAATATAAGTCATCAGGATGGTGAGAAAAATGCATAAAAACAGCAAAATATATATTTGTAGATTGTTGGTTGTCTGTTTTTTTCTTCTTTCGGCAAAGTAACTTATTATGATTTTTTCGTATATCTTGCCACCTCACATTGTCGCTATATTTACGATTCTGTCTTATTTACATTTAAAATTATAAGCATGGTACCTTTGATAACTAATTATGCCTTTTGTTGATCTTTTTATGTTTCTATTTTAATTTTCGATTATGATGTTATCTATCTTTTTTTCTAAAGATCTTGCTGCCTTACGTTTTCGATATATTTATACGTTTCCCTCTTGTTAAAAAAGAAACCGAAACCTTGTTTGATGAAGAATTTTAGTCTACTGTCAGAATGGTAAGTGTAACTTGAATCAAGAAGTATAAGTCATCAGGGTGGCGAGAAAAATACATAAAAACAGCAAAATATATATATTTGTAGATTGTTGGTTGTCTGGTTTTTATTTCTTTCGGCAAAGTAACTTATTAGATTTTTTCGTATATCTTGCCACCTCACATTGTCGCTATATTTACGATTTTGTCTTATTTACATTTAAAACTTACCCTTTATGTAAAAAAAAAACCGGCAGATTGTAGGCTTATAAAACGTTCATGTAATAAATGAAACAAGGAGCAGGGAAACTTACACAGCAATCAGGGTTCGAATTATTAATAAAACTCCATCTACATGTATATATATATATATTCTTAACAGGACAGTAAATGAAACCAGGATTACAAATATAAAATATGTGTATTCATCGAATTATTTACATGAAAATTGGGTAAGTAATTCGGAAATTATTAGCTGATATTTTTATAATTGATTTCCGGATCATTTGTCGTTCCGGAATATAGTTCTATTAGTGATCGTTTCTCGGCCTTGAAAGATACAAAATATAAAAAACAATCTGTTTTGATATGTTAATTAAAACAATAAATCATTATACTAGTATACAGATTGATGAACTCTAATTATTTTTACGAAAGAAACCAATAAAGTTTTGATATTTATTTACTTTAACATTTTTTTTGTAATGGAGTCATCTGGAACCATTTATGTTTTCGGGTGGGTGTGTGGGATATAACATTTTGTTTTGGCGGGACGTACATATCATTTTTTTGAAGAAAAAAGTTTATTTATTTTCCATAATAGATATTTTTTTAAATCTTGATTTTTTAAAATTTTCATTAAAAACAAATTATTTTTCATTTCCCATCTTTTAAAATAGTTATGAGCAAGACATTTAGAATCAATTCATTTAAAAAAATGACATTTAACCAACGAAAATGAATGGTCAGTGCCTTATCACAATCCCCTACCTTTTGACATTGTTTCAACTTTAAATGTTACTTTACACACAACTTGAACACTACCCACTGAATAATTAATTAATAATTAACACAAAATTACCTGTTGTAGCAACTGGTTTGATTTGACTAGACCCACTTGGAGATTCCAAAGCTGAAACAATACACGATGAACTGGTAATTGTTGTCGGCGTTACAGAGTCTGTTCTTTTACATTTTCCAACTTGTTCTTTGATTTCGTTACTCATTTTCTCTTCTGAATTTTCTTCGGTGCTATCCTTTTCAGATTCTTCCAGTTCATCTTTCGATTTTTTCAAATCTGTATTTTCTTCTTGACCTAGTTTTGAATCATTCATGACTACATCACTTACTTTTTCCAATTTATCATTAGATAGTGATGTTATTTTTGTAGTCTTTTCCTCTTTTTTGCTGTTTTTATTTTTGTCCTCGTTTCTATCATCACTATATTTACTGACTTTATCCTTCTTTGAATTAACAGTTTTACTGACAGTACTAGAAGAAGATTTAGAAACTTGAGTTTTCTCCGTTTTCCTCACGTCTGACCGTTTATCTGTATCCTTAAATGTTTTCTGTGAATTGTAGGCCTTGCTGCCGGTATCTTGAACTTTACCGTGAGTCTTTGTCGAATCAACTCGTTTAGATTCAGATCTAGATGGATCTTTTTTGGAATTCGTTTCGGTCTGAGAATTTTGTGACCCAACAGAAGTAGACGGTACCATTTGAAGGCCAGAATAGAGTGCTGCATCTGTAAGAGAATCAGACGAGATATAGTTTTGCAATATTTTTTGATGAAATAAAACAAGTGATTTACTTTGAAGGAAAGATTAATTCAGTCTACAAATTTCGAAATATATAATATTCAAATTTACCACTGAATATGAACTATCAATTATGTTTTGCAAGTTCATTTCATATATTAATAATGTCAAAATGACCTAGGTTAAATAATATTGAAATATACTACATTTACCAATACTGTCGTCATAGCAACTACATATACTTACCTTTTCGAAGATCATAAATCCTATGGTACCCCGACTGGTCCACTCCCGCTGCACCTAGGTTGTGGGCAAACAGTGAGAGGGATTCCGTCGCCGGTAGGTAAGGAAAATATGGCGAGTACAGATTATTGTTGAGCACATATCGGGAACCTGAAAAACAAACATATGGAGCTATGACGGCGAAGAAAATCAATAAAGCTTGAACGTCATCTGATTAGCAGAGTTACAGAGCTTATGGATGGAATTCTAGTTTCACAAAATATAATCATTGAAGGATATATGTCAATAGGAGAACATAGCCAGGAATGATTAGTGCAAACATGTCTATTTCTCCTTATTTATCATATTACGTAAACAGTTAAGTTGTGATATCCAAGGTCATTTTTTTGTGTGTTGAGATAGATTGTTCCTAATGATATACATTTTATCCATGAGCTATGCTTTGTTTGCTTTTTGAACTGTCTGATGCCGACCCCCAAAATGTTTAAGGCCATGTACAATTATCAAGTTTTAATTCAGTAATTCTGTAAATAGGTAACGAAATCTTCAATAGTCATAATTATTCCAGATAAAGTAATGATGTCTAAATTCAGTGAGAACATATACATATAGACAGATATATATATGTGATAAAATATATGTGGCTTTAAATGGACATCTATGAGAAAACCATGCAGATGGTGCTCCATGCAAAGTTTTTTGATTTTGATAAAACTTTGCTGACATGTTCAGGTTGACCTTATATGAAAGTCATGCAAGTTTGAAGCCCTTACACTGCTGGTAACCATGGCAACGATAGGGATTTAGGGTATTTCCGAGTTTATTTATAGATGCATTTACTGAAATGCATAGATTTCATAGATTTCTCAAATAGAAATAAATACTATATAACTTCTGAGTGTTTAAATACTTTAATAGCACAGATAGGATGTGTATGAAGTATAAAACACATCATTATATTAAACATAATGATATATAGAGAAAATAAGGGCGTGGCAAAACACATAAAGTGATAAATAATATGGCCTTTTCATCAAATCACACTAAAACAGACACTACAGCCCAAAAGTCGCTTTAATTTACCCTAAATTTCACACATACATTGCATTTTCTTTGGTTCAAAATACTTTGAAGGGATTTCGGTTGCAAATTAATTTTATAGATTTTATTGATCATTTAGATAGCCTCCCCCCTTTTTTTGGGGTATTTTCGTAATAAATTGAGTAAAGTCTCATATTTCAATTAAACCAAGCATTCAAAAATAAATACTTGAATTATACAGATGGTATAATACAAAATAGGTAAATCAAATAGAAAATTCAAAGTGAAATGGATTTTTGTGTCACAAACAATAGTAAGCATCAGGCTTAAAAAAGGGGGGAGCTGCCAAAGACAAATTTTTTTTGGTATTTTTTTTATTCCAAATTCCTTCAGTACACTTGTCCTTATTACTTTAAAGAGTAAAATCCTTTCATTTCTTCCCAGTAATCCTATTTTGGTTATTGCAGCTTGTTAATTACTAAAGTTTTATTCTGGTTACTCAAAAATGATATGAAATTTAATGTCAAGTTCATCATATTGAAAAATCTTAAGTATTGACATTCAGAATATGTGTTCTACAGGTAAACAAAGATAAGACAGTTGCAACCTTTTACTTGCATGCTGGTAACAATATAAGTCATTTTGATCATGAGTACTTGAGACAGTGATGATAAAATCTGAATTTCTATTGTACAAAGGGAAATAATCCAATAAAAATGTCGTTTTTTTAAAACCTTAAAATTGCATGTACATATTTATTTAAACTAACATACACTTCATCAATTTAACAAAATACAAATATATCTCTATTAGGTTATCTGGTGAGAAAGTAAATATAGCAGTTGAGCATATACTATTCATTTGCTTTTGTTGTAGTACTTTCTTAAATTGTCCTCGAAAAATGTCTAATTTCCTTTTAGCATTGATATATTCATAAATATATCAATCTGTTTAAATGATCATAAATGTTATTTTATTTAGTATTATATTTAACAATCAATGTAGTAATACAATAACACAAAATGATGCTTAAATGCAAGAATAAGATCATGAAGATTACTATAAACATACATAAAAGTTAATTCAAATTGACTTAGCAGCACAAGACAATTGTTGCATTAGGTATGGAATTTAGGGACGTATTAAATTATTTCCATACTATCTGATAAAAATTTACATACATGTAACTACATGAACTATGAAAGGTAATTTACTAATAATTCAATCAACAAAACAAGTTAGTCAATCTAAGTAACAATTTCTGATAAATGAAAATATTATAATGTTAATCAAATGGCCAAGTACAACTGTAATCTCTTTATTGTCTTCAATATTGATGACCTTTTAATGCAGAAGTAATTTTTAGACTTCTTCTTTGCTGATGAGAAAGCCATTCTGATGGTGAGACAGTGAGAACACTGTAAGTCCTTGCAAATGTCTCTCTCTCTCATTTGTGTTGCAACTGTGTGTTGACTTGGTTGTTGTTAAGACTTCGGCGAGATTCAGATTGCTGTTTATTTCTTTTTTTCAAAGCATATCCATGAGTATCATTTCCATTTTTTTTTTTTGAGCTTGCAATTTTTTAACACCAACAGGAAAAATCAAAGAGAGATCAGAGCCTTATTCAAGTATCCGTAATACTATCTAAGTTTTTCTTCATCATTAACATGTTTATCAACAAAAATGTGTCCCAGCAATCAGTCTTGTTTCATAGTTCTTTTTGGATCACCAAATATCTGTAAAAAATGAAAAGAAAACAATTGTTATCCATTAAATGATTGAAATTTCCCAAAAATGAAATTAATTATTAACTTGGTCTGAGTGTAAATGTGTTACGATTATCACAACTCTGACATTCCAGTACATAGAATAAGAAATAAAGTAAACTAGCTAAAAATGGACCTAAATTTGATTTTGTTCTTATTCCAAGCTGCAGCAAACTTAATTTCAATGAAGTTAAATTTGCAGATTTCATCTTGTATTTAATTAATGACATTATGACACCACAAAAATAGGGAGATGAGTATTGATCACAAATGAGACAAATATCCACAAAAGATCAAATGAAATGAATGTAAGTCCCCTGTACAACCTTCAACAATGAGATTTAAACAGCTCAAGTACATTCTATTACAACGCAGAGATTGCATATTAATGAGGTCGGTGGTGTTGGGGGCTAGTATAGACACTACATTCAAACTTGATCCACATGATACAGTTCAAAATTTGATTGTGGTAAAAGAACTTATGATTTTGAAATTGGACTTGTGCCAATATCCAAATTCTAAAGTCTAAAAGACATGATTAGATTTGTCATATCAAAGAACCCAATATATTCCATTTTTAATGAATTTAGACAAAGTTTAAGTTAAGACCCTAATTTGAATCAACTTGAAAACTGAGCCCAAATTATAAATCTGAACAAGCTAAATGCATGATAATATTTAGCATAGAAAAAAACATCTTTTATAATATTCTAATAAACTAACAAAGGTTTTTTTGCCCCTTTGATATTTTTTTTCAATTTGAAAACAAATATTAAAAATCTAATCATATTTGTAAAAAGCTTTTATCCCAAAATAGTACTTTTAAACAAGAGTGTTCACGCTGAAATGTCTCGCCTTCTTTACTCATCATTGCTATTATGTTGATAGACCTAAATACAAAGCTTTTTTACAACTGTCACTTAAGGTGGTACCCAACACTTTCACTAAAATTAATTTGGCTCGTTTAATTTTCATAAAATTTGGACAATGTATTTACTTTGACCCTTAAACAAAACTATTAAAATTTCAAAAAATTTTGAACCAACCGTTTTGTCAGAAAAATTACACTGGTTATATAGCAATTTGACAAACACAAATTTTGATCATTGAGAAGCTTAATATTCCCTTTACAACACAACGTAATTAAAACGTTTAGCTGACTTTACAGAGTTATCTCCCTGTAGTGTTAGGTACCACCTTAAACTCAACATTAACCAAAGAAAACGAAACATTGATCAATGAAACATGAAAATGAGGTCTAGGTCAGATGAACCATGCCAGGCAGACACGTACAGCTAACATTTCTTCAAAATAACAAATACAGTTGACGTATTGTTTATAAATTAAAAAAACAGACCAAAACACTAACACTTAGCAATGGACCATGAAAATAAGGTCAAATAAAACCTGCGTAACAGACATATAGATCATAAAATATTTCGATATACCAAATATAGTTGACTAATGCATAAAGTATTAGAAAAATAGACCATAACTCAAAAACTTTATTTTGACCACTAAATAATAAAAATGAGGTCAAGGTCAGATGACACCTGTCAGCTAGACATGTACAACTTACAATCATTCAATACAACAAATATAGTAGACCTATTGCATATGGTATAAGAAAAACAGACCAAAACACAAAAACTTAACTATAACCACTGAACCATGAAAATGAGGTCAAGGTCAGATGACACCTGCCAGTTGGACATGTACACCTTACAATCCTTCCATACACCGAATATACTAGCCCTATTGCTTATAGTATCTGAGATATGGACTTGACCACCAAAACTTAACCTTGTTTACTGACCATTAAATGAGGTCGAGGTCCAGTAAAACTGTATGATGGGCATGAGTACCGTGCAAGGTACGCACATACCAAATATAGTTATCCAATTACTTATAATAAGATAGAATTTAACTTTACAAAAATTCTTAACTTTTGCAAGTGGTCTCTGAACCATGAAAATGAGGTCAAGGACATTGGACATGTGACCGACGGAAAGTTCATAACATGAGGCATCTATATACAAAGTATGAAGCATCCAGGTCTTCTACCTTCTAAAATATAAAGCTTTTAAAAGAAGTTAGCTAACGCCGCCGCCGGATCACTATCCCTATGTCAAGCTTTCTGCAACAAAAGGTGCAGGCTCGACAAAAAAATCAAACTAAGTTTAGTTTTGAATCCCTTATTCCTTGATGTGGTTCAATTTAAAGCTTTTAAGACATGCCCGAAATTAGAAAAATATGACTACAATGCACTGTTTAATTTTGCATAATATCAAAGAACACCAATTATTCCATTGTTTTATCAAATCAAGTTTAACTTTATTTAGATTTAAACATATTTTATTTGCCCAAAGCAAAAAAGCATCAGACACAAGTAAAACATACTTAAAGTTTAACTTTGGATGCTTTTGACCCTATAGCTGATATGGATCATTTCAAAAACAAGCCAAAACATTTGAAATTTGTACAACAATAAGCATTGAAAACAAATATATAATGAATTTTACAGCTAAATTCCTAAGGCATGTAAATCTAAGACTTCGGTTAGCTTGCATGGTTTGTTTGTATATTGTACAATTGCAATTGGCATAAAGTGTAATCAAATTTAAAAGTACAAGAAGATAACAACATTAATTACAAAGCTTGAATTAATATTTATACAACGGAGCAAGCAAACCTTCCAAAGTTTTACTCTACATGCAGTAGGAAAATAGCTGTAATAATGCTTAAAGTGCTTTTTCAAAAATGAAAAATACAAATGAAGTCTCCAGGTTTACAATAGATGCATGTATACTATAAATGAGGATCTGTCAAGCTGACAAGAATACATATATTTTTTTCTAGGTTTAATTCTTATAAAGAAAACAATTTTAATATGATGAGCAATGAAATTGTTTTTTGTGTAAATTGTACTGATATGGCCCTTAATTGATCATAAAATAAGAATGTGAGTGTTCTGTGTGTTTATTTTTACTTTTTGTTTACCAGATTCAACTTTTAAAATTGAAGGGCTAATCTAGTTTATTGATTATTTATCATGTTTTTACAATAACAAATGTAACTGGTCAATTTCCAATTTCTATATATGATTATATTTCACAAATAATGTCACAACACAGGTCTTATTTGCTGTCTATTTAGCAGTCTCTTCTTATGACTTGTTCGATTCATTTTTTTATCAATTATATCATATATTTACCTATATGATCTCCTATCATATCTGCTTTCATTTTCTCATTATTTTGGTGCTTTTCCATCTTCAACATAAACCTGTTGATAAGAAATAAAATATTGTATATTTGTGCATTTGCATGATCAGTATGTACAGTGAGTTACATCTACATGTACATTGTACATTGAGTTGGCTTTATAAAATAATGCATTGGATCATTGAAAAAAAAAGTTTTGAAGATTTGATAATTAATCTGTGTAAATGTCATAAATGCTAGAAGTAAATACATGTACAAGTTCTCTTTCCATGTTTTTAACTGTGATACAATGTACATCGTGACCTTCAAGAAAAAGTCTCACAGTAACAAATATTTAGAGAGAAAAATACCAAGCTCATAGTCTGTAAAACATGTTTTTAATTTTGAGAATCATACATCATGTATATTGTATCAATCTAGTTGCATTGTACAATGTACATGTAGTATTGGTAAAGGAACGAATAAAGACAGGAAATTTACAACTCTTTGGGAGCTTTATTGTGACTTTAACAGTGCTTAATCAATACCTCACAAACATCTTTAGGTAAAGGATAAAAATAATGGTAGGTAAGGGTAATGCAGTTAACACACATACTTTTTAGTTGGCCTAAATGTACAGTAGTTTTCGTTATGTTTATGTACATTAATTTGTACGTGTTTCTTGTTATTCCTTTTTAGACCATTGGTTTTCCTCTTCAAAGGGTTTAACACTAGTAATTTAGGGGTCCTTTATCATGTTGATAGCTTGTTGTTCTGTGTGAGCCAAGGCTCTGTGTTGAAGGCCGTACATTGATCTATAATGGTTTACTTTTATAAATTGTTATTTGGATGAATAGGCACTCATACCACATCTTTCTATATCTATCTACCAAATGTTTTCTATTTCAATGGGTTATATCTAAAAACAAGGATTTGAAGCAACCATTAATTTTGAAAATTTGGAAAACAAACTCAGGGCGAACAGACCTGATAATGGAAGGCTTTGTAATCGAATATATATTATATATTTCTTGAGAGAAAGAAAAAAGTTTTTCTATTAAAATTAAGAAGGCAAACACATCAATCTTTTAGTTTCAAAAGAATTCTAAATCATTATAAATGTATGTCAATGAAAATATTAAAATCAGTGTTTGCTTCAAGAAAACTATGTAAATATCCCCCCCTTTTTTTTTCTCCCAAAGACAAATGGTCAATGCTCTTCTTCCTAAATTTATGAGTTGATGTGATGTTTCTACAGTTGGTCTTTTTATGGTGTCAAATTGCTTTTTCTAACCAAAAAAATAAAATAACAAACTTACCAGGACCAAATGAAACTGAATTTCCGTTGATAGATTTGGAAGGGTCATGAAAGGATGACAGCAACTCATTTTTTCTTCTTGTCCACTGCAATTCAACTCCTGTCCATGTTTGCAGCATATGCATTTAAAATTATGTTATGTGAGTCTGAAACCTAGACATTATAGTGATAGTCTAGCCTCATGAGTCATGTCTAGACTATCTGATCAGGATCAGACTTATCCCAGTGGCAGTGGGAATGTCTTAGCCACATGGTTTACTATGTCTTTGTTACACTCTTTCAATGAAAATAAGTTTTTGACTACACCATATTCATCAAAAATACCATTATTTTATATCCTTCTGCACATTTGTTGATTTCCCTCCTTCTGTTATTGACATAAAATCTACCTTTTATTGTGAAGAGTTTTACAAAGGGAGATAATTTTAGGTATATTTTTCAGATTTTCATCTTTTATTCAAATAAGCTTATATCGATTTGCAACGAAAATCCCGTTTAGGAATAGTAGTTTGTAGTGAACCATAACGTTTAAAAAAAATATTGTTTCAATTTGAGTGACTTTTGAGGTTTTATGGACATTTTCAGTACAGACTGAATTCAAATTTTAGCCCAAACACATTTATGTCAATAAAAATAAAAACAAAAATAAAGGTTGAAATAAGATCAAAAGAACAGTTTATTTAAGTAGAACGTCTGGATTTTAAGGTAAAACTATTTTTTTTGTCATATAATACTTTGAACTATTCAATAAAAAAAAAATAAAAATGTCCATTTTCAACAACATTTTTAAGCAAATTTGGTACTAAAATAGAATTGCCCTGTATTCGCATAATTTGAGATAAATTGTCATTTTTTATACATAGAACTATTAGATGTACTTAATACATTACTAGGAACCCAAAATCAGCTGAAAACTCCACAACCCCTTTCATAATTTTTTTTGGATTTTGCATGGTTTTCTCGTAGACATCCATTTAAAATTATTACATAATATAATAGTCGATATATGCACTAAAACATCTGATTTGAATATTAAACTTTTACGTTCAATATGGTGAACAAGTACTTATTCAGAACTGCTAGCAAATTAAACATTAAACGAATCAGCATAACAAAACATGCGAAACATGATTTTTTTTTTAAATTGGAAAATTTCTAAATCACGAGAAATTGTTATTGTTATACAGCTGATGGTTAGAAGAACTTTACTATCAATTTATATGGAGTACAATGACGTCATTATAATATTATTAATTGACTATTGAATATTTTATGCCACTAACTTGAAATATGAATAGTTTGCCAATCCCTACACAATGTACGTATAAATATAATGTTTTACCGAAACAAATGAGGCTAATATTTCGTGTTTTTGGTAAAGATTTTTAATGGGCAAATCAAATTAAACCCTTCAGAAGTTCTGACCAACAATATGTTACAACAATTTATTACAACTAACAGAAGCAAATGAAATGGTGCCATTATGGTTTTGTGACGTAGATAAAAATTTATATAAATATTCACATGTTAGTTTTTACTTTGTTCAAAAGCCATGAAAACTTCAACAACAATTATCCGTAGATATTTAACATATATTAATCAGTGTATATGAAACAAAATAATCATATTCTATGTATGTAGTGTCGACCACAGATTTATTTTTAACATTCTGTGTTCAAGTTAACTAAATTTGAACAATCTCCCGTATAGGAAGACTGTGAATTTGGTTTCCCTTCGTACTTTACATCAAATGGAAATCTACAAACAAACTATACTTTTTTTGAACAATATACAGTACTAATAATAATAAACTCATCAAAGATATTCATGCAGGATTATACTTTGTATTTACGCAGCAGACGCGCGTTTTATCTACTGAAGACTCATCAAAGACGCTCGAATCCAAAAAAGTTAAATAGCCAAATAAAGTACAAAGTTGAAGAGCATTGATGACCAAATTTCCAAAACGTTTTGCTAAATACAGCTAAGGTAATCTATTACTGAGGTAGACTTCGTCTGAAACTACCATTCCCGTGTATAGTAATTTTGGTCCAATCGCCTTAGGTTGTTTAATGTTGAATTAGCATGGTTCCGTTGCTTTAAATTTGAGGTACATTTAAATACGAATAGGGAACAAAGTTAAAAATTCCCCGTTTTCATCATTATATGTTAACCTTTGCAGGAAATGAAACCAAGTACCCGATGGAAATCTTCACCAATAATGATAATAATGGAAAAGAAAGGACAATTGTTTTATAGTCTCACTATCTGCTGTCGTCAACTCTTGGCGTTCAATACAGCTTATGCATAGAAAGAAGGTTTATTAAAACATGTCACATTTATATATACTTTTTCTTTTCAAGATAAGTACTAGTATGTGTTCATTTAAATTACGATTGTTATTTTTTTGCTAAATTATGTTTTGATTTGTCACAAAACTAAATATGTTGATATGACAATAAAGATATTATTTATATAAATGTTTACAAATGACAATTGTGGTTTTATATCGTACCATCGACATGTGACGCCCAATATTCCTCTGGAAGTAACGATTTAAGATGTTCTGTTGAAGCCCCTGGTAAGTAACCAAGTGGATATGGTGTCCCTGAAAAGAAAAGAATTTATAAAGTTTACAAATCTTGTAAATAGTACCTTTTTTTTTTTACATTTCTTCATGCTTATTAAATGAAAACACAAATGCCCGTATCGACTTTGCTCATTGTTGAGAGCCGTATACAGTCATATTGTGTTAACATCCTCGTCCTTTCGTCTCTGTTGAATACGTTCTTGTCTCATTAGTAATAATACCATGCACATCTTCTTTTTTTATTTGAGTGTACATATGTTGAATACATTTAAAACATTCAGCAGGTATTTCGGACAAATGTGAACGAGTTTTTATCATTTAACCATAGAAAGTGTTGAGTTTATGTCGATGACTTGAATGAAAAGGGAGATGAACAGCTATAGGACGGGGTTCTCTGATACATTATTTTGGATCACTATAGCTAAACTTATAATGACCCCTTTCACCTAACTGATGCTTTAACTATACTGAGGATTTAGGACTCCTGTACAGATATTGACACGAACCCAGTTCCATGTATGACAATTTTACATCATCAATAAAATGAAGTTGAAATAAAAAGATATATTTTATACAAATTATAAATATTTCTATATTTAATGAATATCAATTAGCTATTTTTTTTACACGCGCATCTCAAGTTTATAAACAGCTGCTATCATCGTAAAACAAAACTTATCCTACCAAGCGTATAAAAAATATCAAATTTTCAGTATATTTTTTATACATTCAAACATTTTTATCACATTTCACTAATTGCGATGCTATTATGGAGGAAGTGCACGCTATCTTTTTAAACGCCTTGGAGTATTCTAATATTAAAACTGTATATGTATGTGTTCAATTCTCTAAACATATATATCTTCGTATGTAAATTAACTTTAATAGTCTCATCAGTACGTAAAATTGTGAAAAATATAAGTTCACGGAAAGATCAATGGTATATATCAATGTTATATCAATGATATAACTCCAGTATAAAAGAAGCTTGTAAGAACCTTAATCGCACAATGAATGATGCATCTGATCAAAGTAAAATATCTTACATAATGACTACATCCAAAAACATTTCATTTTCAAAAGGAAACATATCTACTGTTTATAATAAGTACATATTAATATTCATATTGCGTCATAAACACAATAGTAATATGTGAGGAATGTACAATTTACATATACATTATTTTATATCAACACTAGTTGTTGAAAATATTTTTTAAAGTCATGAAATGATTTTAAAAGCACCTCAACTAATTATTCATGTTGATCATAATTATATACATTGATAAGGTCTGTGTATTTATTGGTTCATACACACTTCAACCGGCATTTTAATATAACATCGAGATATATTATAAGCTATATGAACTACTATAGATGGTGATATAGACAAAATAATATTACCCAACACAACGAAACTTGACCACGCTCGTCCAACTTAACGTTACACAAACTCGTATACTTTTTATAATGAATGAAAAGAATACAAAACATATTAACAAATGGTATTTTATTTTAACAGAATTTACTTTTGAAAGCTCACAAAGGAATGAAAAACAATATACAATAAAAACAAATGACATTATGCAATAATTGAATTTGTTGTCTTTTTGTTAAAAATTATCTTGTGTATAAATTATAAAATTGGCGTATGCATACATTAAAATAATAAAAGTCAAAGCCGCTCAATTGTCAGATGAAAGATTGTTTGAGAATATTAATGTCACTTTATTTCACGTCTCGTAATACGGTAATTGGATTGTTCCTTTGTCAAAACGTTTCTATCATAGCCTGTTTTCAAGATCTAAAGTTCAATAGACAAATATTCTAATTATTAGGTCAATGACAATATACGTGCTGTAAAGGACTCCGAGTCATAAAGCACCGTTTCCTAAGAGCTTTAACTTCCCTTCAGATATTTCGAGTTAATTTCGATTTAAGAAATTTCAAACTCGCTGTATAAATGAGAATCTGCACAAATTCTTAAGGTTCCTAAGATCCCCTCAAATATTTGGGTTAATTTCGATTTAGGAAATTTTAAACTCGCTGTATACAAATAAGAATCTGCACACGTTCTTAAGGTTCCTGAGATCCCCTTAAATGTTTCGGATTAATTTCGATTTAGGAAATTTCTATCTCGTTGTATAAATAAGAATCTGCACAAAATCTCAAGAAGTAAGTGAACTGACAATGTTTACATAACCAGCGGAATATGGAAAGTGTAATGTTTTTCATTTATCACGTATATATTTTGACACATTTTCGTATTGCATAATACTGTATAATAATTATAGCAGATAATAACACAGTTTGGTTATAGCATCTGTATATATACACAACAGACAACCTTCTCTCTCACTCTGTCTTTTAATAGCATACAAAAAAGTAATAAAGGAACTTATACTCTGTGATTAGGAGTTAATTATTCGAAATAAACGATATTGAAAATAAAAGACCCCAGTAAAATAAAGATTTTCCGTTGTATAAATTGTCAAGATTCTTGGCATTGGCTGAGTCTTGCATCCTTGAGGACACGCTCTAAGCTTCTGATAATTATCAAAGTCATTAATCATCACTGATGTGTGGTGGGTATGACTTATCATAATTTGTATAATGACTATGTTGCATGTTTAACTTTGAATTGTTACAAATTGTAGATTGCTTTTATATCTACAATTTCTATACTACATATTCATGTACACGAAGTCGCATAAATGAGTCAAGAGTATATCGAGGCGTAATCTTGTCGCACAACGTTTATGAATTTATTATAACAAGTGAAATAGAACGAGTATATACTATTAAATTGAAAAGAGTGGCAGACAGCATTGTCCTTCCATTGGTAATTTGTCAAATCAATAAAGACTTGAGGGATTGTGTGTAAATGAAAGAGTTAAATATCAATAACTTGATTATATATTACTTAATCTTATCATCATATTTCATAAAAACACTATGGTACCTCGATGAATTAACGTTTTATTTTACCAAACTTAATTTTGTACAAAGTAGATAGATATACCAAATATAAAAAAAAATCTTTCAAAGTAGAAAAAGTAGTTCATTATTTACCAAAGAATATGTTTTTGTTTATTCAAAAAACTATTTGCGACGACTTTCCAAACTGACGAAAACTAACAAATTCTCTTACAAAATTTACTTCAGAAAGCAATACTATTGTACTTTAGTAAAGATGGAAATTAAAATAGCAGTTTAACTTATATTTATATCATGATGTTTAGAAATTTGTACCCCTGTACATGAGGCATAAAACCAAGGATTTATAACTACGTCCTTGGTAAAACGTTACAAATTTTACAAAAAACTTGACAGTAGAATACATGTTGGTCATAAACATTTCATTGTTAATTACGCTTAGTTGTATATATCGTATAATTTTTATTTAATATATAAACAGTCACAGTAGTTTTACATTAAGTGCACTCGGGCAATATTTATGACTATCTTTCTGTAATTATACAGTCAGAAAATAGGATGACTTGAAATAAGCGTTTGCCAATATGAGTGCTGATATGATGAAACTTATTAAACGGTTTAAATATATTTGCTAAAACTATACGACAACAAAATATATGTTAAGTTTCCTTGTATGCTGGATAATTCTATATAACTATTTATATATATATATATATATATATATGCCTTCTTCATGATTAATTGTTGGTTGCAAAACGTCCAGTGGCAGATTTTTTCTTCGCACTGGTAACTTTAATTAATTTTAGATGATTTGGGTTTTGTCATTTTTCTCATTTCCCGAAATGTAGGAAAGCATATAGTGTGGTATAATACAAGACTGAACTACAGGGTTAAACTCTCTCCGTCAGGTCAGTTATGTATACTGATCGTAGTATAACTTGAGGACGGAATTTTTCAGAGTAGGTTAGACGGAAACTGAATAAAAACGATAAGAGGACGAGTAAGGTGAAAAAATAACAAACACAAGAGAAAATAGTAACAACATCCTCTAAAACTTAAGCTGTATACATCCCACTTCAAAGTGAAACAGAAATTAAGTATAGTATATAAGTCATCACTGATAAGACTCTATCAAAGATGTACTGTTATATTATAACATTTTAAAATAACATAACACAAGGAGTCAATGAAGAAATCGGAACGCGCAATATAAAGAATAAAGCAGGACTAAGCAAAAGCAAGGTTCTCACTCAAAAGTTATCGTTTCTGTGGAAACAAAGAGAAGGTTAAGTGCCACTTGAAAGAATGCAGCATGTATACAATTGTTTTTTTAATAAACATAATAAAAATACGAAGTATCCCCCATTCAAAAAAAAGGAAAAAAAAGAAATGCAGTGCTTTTATGATAGAGTGACGAGACACATTACTGAATTATTTAAGACGCGCGTATAAGAAGTGTATGCTTGAATACTTTAGTTCTATACACACAAATACATATATCGTGTGTTTTTTACTCGTTAAACGAACTTTTCAACGGTACGACTGACATACTGAACATATCTAATGGGGCCAAATCAAATATATACATGTTGTATAATATATTCCCTTCTTTATAAATATGAAAAAGAACATAATTCCCTTGATACTGTATATTGACAATGCATTGTTGTAGCTAGGGTGTACAGGCATAGGACAACAAATGTTGTACTGTCTCATGTAAATATTTATAACAATCAATGCCAGTATCCTGGTAAAGAATATAGGTGCCCGAACTTTGACCTTGAATAATCTATTCCCATTCAATATGATAATTGCGTATTATAGATATATAGTTACTGTCTGAAAATTCTATATTCATATAAAGGTTGGTAAATACTGACGTCCCGCGAGAGGGGGAAGAGTTTATATGTATGTCAAATATAATTTGACTTTCATTTTCATTTCTTACAATACAAAAATGGTAAAATAAATTGCATTATAATCAAACACAAAGTAAATTTAAACTTGGTTAAAAAGGTATAATTTAATACTCAAATAACATTTTGCAGAATGCCTGGTTAACCGCACTGCTTTCATGGTCTACGACAATATTGGAACTTGGATTAACATCGTTTAACCACAAAAGTACGACCTATATATATACAGATTTTATACAGTTGTACATCACTTTTACATATAAATACAGACTTTACACGAATTTTTATCCACCGAATGGTTTTGCACGTAATTCGCGCTTTCATTTTCTTGTAATTGCTGAAAGCGCTCCTTGTGTAGTGTAAAATATTACATAAAGCTAGATGACAACAACTTACATTATATCATGCTACAATTTTTTGTCATCATTATTTATTTTTTTCCAAATCTATGCAGTCTATGCAGATGTTACCATAAACATTTCGGGAAAAGTTCATCATAAACGTTATGTGTCTGTTCTTAAAATCTATTTTAATTATAATGCCCTCAAACGTTACATATTTTTGGCTTTTTAAACTATTTATCATGCACAAGAATACCTGATGGAGATTATTCAAGAAACACGAAACACATGTAATGCGCATGCACGGAAGTTGTACCATGTTTTTTACTGTCTGTCCTCAGAATTTGACCATAAGGTAACGAAGAGCTGTGTTATTTCTAAAAAAACATGCTGCACCAGCTTTTTGAATGATATAATAATTGAGATACATGGCTGTACAATATGTTCACAGAATTATGTCAAAGATTTCTAACACTGCACTACATGTACCTTTTAATATATATGTAACAAATATGTAACAATTGAGCTATACAGTTGTAAACATGTTCATAGATGAATTCAACACTGTACTACATGTACGATTACTATATGTTTTGCTTGATACTTCCCCATTTAAAAAATCCACCAACTCTTAAAATCATGCGGTTCTATCAAATTATATGGTTTAATTTATTGTTAACAGTACTGAATATCTTCCGAACAAAGTGTATCTTCAATAACATTTATGTTATATGTTAAACAAATTTTATTTTATCTTTGTTCACTACGGTTCCAGATAAATAAGATTTTTATATGTATGTTCGATATCTGAAGCTACTTTCAAGAATCTATTTTAAATATTAGATTTCTTCTCAATATTTTACGTATTTTCCTACATTAATTTTAGTCATTTTCATCTGTGATAATATGGAGAACACGATGGGAGATCACACATTCTTATTTGTTACATCTAAAGATACGCATTGGCGGATCCAGGGGAGGGTTCCGGAGGTTGGAACCCCCTTTTAAGGGCGATTAATGCATTTGAATGGGGACATAAAGTTGGACCCCCCCTTTATCCTGGGTTGGGACCCCCTTTTAAAATGGCTGGACTCGCCTCTGGATACGTATAAAAGGTAGTGGGTAGACCAATCATTTGGAGATAAAGCTGGACACCCAGGAAAAAGATTTATGTCTTGAATTATGTATATAAAAAATTATATGACCAGTAATCATGCGAGATGAACAAGTATAAATAATCATCTCGTTGCTACTTTCAATTTGTAATTCATCTGACCTTATGGTGAATCAAATTATTATCCTTTTTAATAAAAACTCCGAAGTGAAAACCTGTATCTTTTGTATGATCTTATCAAATAGTCCGACGGAAAAATCTTTTTACTGTAGAAATTTAAATAGTTTGTTAAAGAACCCTTTTTACACGTTTTATTTATCTTAAGGAATCACAATTGATCAGTTTTTGACAGACGATAAAGATTAAGTTCTGGCATACTTCCAAGTAGGTCAACGGTTAGTTGTACAACAATATTTAATAATTATTATTATATTTTTAAATTTAACATTTTTTTTTCAGTATCGGTGAACATAAACTGCCTTACAAAGTTGAAATCACTTTATTGGCAAATTTATAACTAGTAAAAATATGTTATAATAAAGCTTTCAAATAAGTGATTTTACTTCATATTGAATATGCTGTCTTGCATGGTTTTTTTTATGGTTGAAATAAGTATACATTGATTTTTCTGTAAATACTTAACTAAAAACAAAAAATCGCCCAAAATGTGCGGACAATATTAGAGAAGGGATTATACGCTATGAATAACAGTTTTGTCAGAGACTATTTTTTTTTAAAATCCAACTAGGTTCGACAGCGAAAATAGACAAGCCTTTGTATAAAGCATAAGACATTTTCACATGTTTAATATGAAGGCATTTTTTATTTCATCCTATCAGTCAAAAGGTTGGTTTAAAACAAAAGAAACCCTGGTGTAGACACACAGTACATATGGGCTAGCAGATAATTCTGTTGAAGTCTGAGCAAGGTATGTATAATTATATACTTCAGCCACAAATAGATAATGATGAAGCATATGTTTGATGTTTAGTTCAATTTGTCTTCATTTTATCCGCCTTCACTGAGAAAAAACAACTTTTAACAATATTCATGTACATGAAAAGCAGATTTAAATTTTGAAAATGGTTTCCAACGCCAATGTCCTCTATAATGTTGTGAAAATGAACGATACATTTTTTGAATAAATGAGTATGTTATTAATTGCATGTATACACGTTCTAGGGCGTATTTAAACTTATTTCATACATATGATGTATAGCAATAATTATTAATGCAAATTTAACGTGAGAGTCAATAAAGATAAAATAATACTGATGACTGTAAAATTTGGGTGTCTAGTTTTAGAAAATTAAACCAGCATCTCGATTTCCCCCGATATTGAGACTCTTTTGTTGATAAATATGGCATATTGAATTTATGACTGCTTAATATATTGTCTTTATCAAAGACGTTTATATTCAATTAAACTTCTTCAATACAGTGTCTTTCAGTTTTAAAACGTACTGTTTGTCGACTATGCAATGTGTTGCTTGAGCATTTTTCTTACCAGTCGTAAGAAAAATGTCCAAGCAACACATTGCATACTTCTTTTGCGTTGTTTCTGTTTAGAAATGCCACTTTATGTATATATACTAGGATATCAGAACACGTTAACCACAAATTCCAACTGCATAGCTAGAGCAATAAATCATTTAATTATCTCTCCTCCCACAAAAATTCAAACGATTTCTAAGAAAGTATTAAAATGCTGGACTACTGCATGTCCTCAAGAAATTATAGTTTGTTGCTAATAACGATGACTAGTTCGTTAATGTATTTCTTTATAAAAAAATATGTATATAACAGTTAATGAGGAGACGCGGGGTATTTTCCATATATTTTATGACATCGTTCATTTTGAGAACAAATTCTCCTTACTTCTTCTGTATTCTGAACATGAGAATATTGCATTTTATAATTTTTCTTACGATTTATAGTTAAACTTTTTAACCTGTAAATCACTGAATTCATGATATTCATTTGTATATATGTAATTGTCTTTCATGAAGAGAATAAGCAGTCAGAAATCCAATATGTCATGCTACTCATTTCAGTCTCTTCTGCTAAGTATATCATCGACTGAGAGGTCAGTTATTCATCGATTTTATTTACATGGTCAATTAAACCTTGATCCAATAAATTGTCCTCAGTGTAAACTTTATTGTTTTTCAATGACATCCGCATTGATAAATTATTTACATTTATGAATATAATTGTTGAGTTAACAATATATAATTTGCTAGTATTCAACATGGCGTTTTTTTTTCATCGACCCGGACTGGTACAGAATGATACAAGGTAATATATTGGAGAAGGCAATTTCTACACATCTATTGTAAGGTGAATTTATGTCTTCCATAACTTTAACCATGTGAATAGCCACCAATAGTTGTTATATTTGCTGTGTTTTCATGTGAAGAAAGTACTTGTGATCTTACAATAAAGATCTAAAGAAGAGATTACCGACATCCCGTATAGAGGTGCTGTTGTGTTTTGCGCTTTATATATTCGTCTTATTCTTGATGAAGGATTAGACTTGAAATAAGATCAAGTGTAATGATTTTTGTACTGAATATGGAAAATAGCATGTGAAGGTAGGTTATGAAGATTGTACAAATAAAAACTATTATCAAGTAACTTGGAGTTTTAATAACTTATTTTATAGCTGCCGTCTGACGTCAGTTGTTACATCTGCTATGGTAAAGAATGACAATTTTAACCCACGGCGGAATTTGGATTAAAAAAAAATCTTTGAAAGGATTTTTTTTAATGCTTACATTGTTTAAAAAAATACTTGAAGTTCTATTTTCCTTCTTTTTAATTGAATTGATTTCTAATTTCAAACACAAAATTAGAAGATATGTACTGTGGAAATGCGCATCTGGTGCAAGAAAATTGGTACCGTTAATTTTATTACTACCACTGGGTCGATGCCTCTGCTGGTGGACTAAAAAATGACGTATACATTGTTTTGTATTTGTCGTCTGGTCGTGCTCCTGCAGTCCTTCCACTAATAAAAAGTGATCTCTATGATTATTGCAACAGTATCAGAGGGTGGAGATAAGCACCAACAGACAAACAGACAACAACAACGTTTCCACAGTTATAGATATGCTTGGTAGAATATTCAATAAATCCCAATTAAAAAAACCCGTACCATACAACCACCACATATGTCTTATATAACCAAAATTGCGTCAAATAAAGTGTGAACAATAAGTATCAGATGTCTCCGTATAGAATGTATCAATGTCGTCTGCTCAAATCATCACTAATCTTCTAATTATCAGATTTCATGCAGTATTTATTGAACCTAACGCTCAATGTGATCATTGTGTTTTCATTTAACTTGACAATAGCGACATAATGCATGTCTGATAATGCGCAATTGACACACAATTTTTTTCTTCTTCATAAAATTTGATTTTTAAGTGCCAATCATTCTGCTAGATTTATTTTATATGGAAATAAATCGTCCAAAATAAATAACAGTTATATGAATTTGTGAACCTGTCATAAACAGTTTCTGTTTACTACATTAACGCAATAAGGTCCCAACAATGATCACTTCATATTACTAACAAAATAATAGCAACGACAGAATAAAAACTTTTATTTGGGTTATCGAATGTGTTCTTAAACTGCCTGCTAAGTCATGTTATGGAATAGTCATATGGAAATATCATATCATATCCTGTTTCATTTAAAACTGCCTAAAAAATAATACGCAGTAACTGGGCAACAAAAAGCACTCGTATACAACGACCCAGAATATCGACAACGGAAAACCCCCATACACAAATACATAGAAACTGGACAACGAGAAACACTCGTATATATATACAAATACACACAAACTCGACAACGAAAAACCCTCATACACAAATACATAGAATCTCGACAACGAAAACCACTTGTACACAAATACACAGAATCTCGACAACGCATAACCCTCGTAACAAATATACAGACTCCACAACGAAAAAACTCGCTCATTAAAATATGATGAAACTCGACAACGAAAAAACAATCACACACATAAATGGAGAAACTCGACTACCGAAAAACAATTTCACACATGCGTATATGGAGAAGCTCGACAACGAAAAAAAAATCATTATTCGTTTAAAATAAAGATTTGTGTCATCGAGAATTGTGTAACATGATATAAAAGGTCTTGATTATGCTGTAAATCATTAATGTTCTGTTTTTGGTCTTTTTTTAGTTTTTTTAACATCTCATCAGCGTTTTTATTTGGTGTTTGGACTTTCAAAATATCATGTTGGCCTCGAGCATCACTGAAGAAATATTAACTGCCGAAATGCGCATTTGGTGCAAAAAAATTGGAACTGTTGATTTTGTTAGAATGCTGCAAAACGGAAATTATTTTTACCGTACTTTATGGTCTTGTCACTGTTTATCTCGCCATATTTTACATAAAATGAAACAAGAAAATATTTCAGTCGATCGCTAATCTGGGCGTCCTTTTAACATAATCTTTCAAATACTCGATTGGTTTTCACAAAAATGGGTACTTCAATTCATAAAATGAGAATACATGAATAAATAGCAGGATATTTTGTGTATATTTTACGCGTAGGAATCAACGATGCTAATGGTGCAAATCGCTCCCAGGGTCATGCTACAATATGGTTTGGATAGATTGCATTTCAAATTTAAATAAATCATTGTAAAATAAATTATTTTTTATCTATTCAAACTTTTACTTGACTCTGCATGTGTCAGTCGACTATTGATTGCTTAGTAGGTTTACTTTAAAGTTAAGAGGTCCGTGTTAAACCCCTTTAATATAGGTCGTTTTCGTATATAGCATCAAATGCCACGTTTGACGGAGGTTGTGAACATTAACCTAACTCCAATAAGAGGTAAGGCATTTATTTCATATTGGGATATTTTTCATAAATTTACAATTTTTACTTAAATTCGGTGTGTACTTTGAAATTTTTCAAATACCCCCCCTGACAGGACTGAAATGACAATTTAGATAGGTTTCGGCACATTTTGAAAATTTCGGAAACAAATATTTTTAAAATAACATTCCTAACATAACCAAAATTATGTTGGAAGTGAAGCTATATATCAAAATATTGTCTAACGGATGCCATTGATCATTTTGGTTAGAGACGTCAATCGAAATAAATATTTAACAAAAAACGTGTTGCAATTTTGTATCAAAATACCTTGAACCACAATATAGTGCTGAATAAAATTAAATTCTATAGAAAATGAAAAAATGTCTAAACATGTTTTGAGCGTATCATCTAAACTCTTTAATACTCGAATACAAGTGGGATTTGACAAGTTTTAGCTTTTGATCTAGCGAGTGAAACACATTCAGTGGAAATTAGGCCTATACTTCCTCAATTATTTCCTTCAGTTTTTAATCAATTCGTCCTTTTGGTATATATATTTTTTGTATTTGTCAAGTTCTTTTATTCCACATTAAGGTGCTAGACAGAGATAATTTGTCATAAACCAGACTTATTAAGGGGATCCCAGTGTAGAACTTGAGTTTTTACTTAATTTTAAGAATTTTATTGAATTAATTTCAAATTTCTGTATTATGCAACAGAGACAGCATTGTTTTACAGTTTTTTCATCAACAATACGAGAAATAAATACATATTAATTGTCTATCAAATATATCATTTATTTAGAACTTGTCGTTTTTCTATTTATAGAAACCATATGTCTTTAAGGACCGAAGATGTATTATAATGTATCATAATGCCATTTCCTATCGGTCAGATTGCTATATTAGTACTGAAAGTATGTAAACAGAAAAAAAGGTTTAATACTAGTATCACAGCATGCTTGACTTGTGTGATATGTGAGGACGTCATGGTTGTAAACGTCCTTAAAATTCAAAACATAACGCAATTATAATGCACTAACTATTCAGTATAAAGTTTGTGTTTGACTCCCAAATTCCTGCAATTACTTCTACGATGAAAATCATAAAAAACATAAGAATAAAATCTTAGAATGATATAACAATAAACGGTTTGCTTTGGAATGACCTTGAACTAATCAATAATCACGAACTAGAAAAGAGACGCTAACATACATCGCTATGACCTTGATAACACAGATTTCATTCCTCAGTAAAGTCAAAAACAGAAATGTTCTTTATCGCAGGGGTGGGTACTTGAGGGATAAGATTCTCATATAAAATTCAAGCAACGATTTAAAACATCCAGATGGCCTTTTACTATAGTAATTTGTAAAAGATATTCACATCCGTTTAGATTGATCGATGCATGGTTCCGGTTATATCCGACGACAAATATTACAGTTGAACTTGGTGATTTCTTGTAAAACAACAATGTGGACTTGTCTGTTGTCAGTTGGCAGTGTCTGTTGGTCCACAGAGCAATACAAATTATTATCTTTTAAAAATTACAGTACAGTTATATCTATTATATTTACTACATATCATAACTCTAAATATGGACAGGTGTATTTCATATGCCATATTCTAGCTAATATATTAATATTATATTAATTATACACTTCGCTTCTTCTTAATTATTTCTGTACTGTTTCAAAGAGAGCAGGTAAAATGAGAGTTTCATTTGAGTCAGTACCATGTCATATTTTAAACGGCCTACTTTAAATCAGGTAGTATGTTTCTTGTTGACCTTCGGTCCGTATTCGTGTTGTATGGTTGTCATTGTTATTTGTTAATTGGTTGACGTTAAAAGTTTGATTTTTAATGGTTTTCCTTTTACATATACATATATGGTAAGAGATCCAGATACAATCATACATTAAAAGACTAAAAAAATGGCTAACTTTTTCTGAATAGACACTAAAGAGATATTCTATAACTGCTTTTCCTTTTACATATATATGGCAAGAGATTCAGATAAAATCACATTACAAGACAAAACAATTGGCAACACTTTTTCAGAATAGATACTAAGAGATGTTCTTACTCATAAGTCAAAAACATACTGACAACGCCATGAAAAACAGTATTACAATATACAAAACACAACAAAAACCTAAGATTGAACAACAAACCCTACTTAAAACCGAGGTAGATATCAAGTACTCAGGTGATATCCGTAACAACTGGTATATTTTTTACAAAAATGGATATCTGTATATACCTTAAATGATAGACTTGCTACAATTCCCTTTCTATTATTTTTCTCTTACTAATTTATATGTTTACTGATAAGTGCTAGCCTACTGATTGCCCTTGCAGATGTCAGTATAATTGTAATCTCCTAGTTATAGCAGTAAAACTATTAAAGGGGCAAAATTGAAAAAAAGAAGAAAAAACATTAGGAAGGGACATGTAGCAAGTCTACTTAAATGACAACTGCAGCTTACACTCCGTCTATTCCACTGAAGAGGAAATTCCAGCGATTTAAAGTATATATGTTTTACAGGTCTAGAGAACCAATCTATGAATGATAACTCAGACTATTTTCAGTACTGTCAAACTGGGCAGGCACCTTGATTTTTTCCTTCAAACTTTTAAGCCTTAAATATATTTTTCGCTGTGTTTCCGATTAACAGATATTCGACTTCAACAACATTTACTTTTAATTGAAATAAACACATTCTTAACACATTCTTAAAAGGAAATGATTAGTTTCTCATTCGCAGCATTACATTGTGTTGTAATTACTTTCAAGACACTTGCGATACTAAGTTGCGATAATTTAAAAAATAATCCAATATATTAGATCAATAAAATGTCTTCTCTATTGTATAACAGTATTCTTACACGGACATGTATTAACGTAAAATCTATTCAAAATGTGATATATATTTTAACAAACTGCGAGATCTAAAACGGGCAAATTGTATTACATAAATGCAAATGAAAACAGCACTTGCGACTGTATATCCCCAAGTATAAAATAAATAATTATACTATATAATTGAGATGTGTCGTTCACTCATTGATGTAAATACTTCATTTTTATTCCGGCTAATTATGACCCTATATGTAAGAGCTAGAATTTATATAACTGATTTAATGTGTCGTTATCAGTTTGCACTGTCATAAATATATCCCAATGAAAAATCAATAAATAAAATATATTAAAAAAAACTTATGTAAAGATTCTAATATTAACAATTTATGAACATTTTTCTGTAATGGCCTAGAGATGTCTTATGTTAGCATGAATGTATATTCATATAGTATTCAGAATATTTAGGGGAATGTAAAATGAAATAAAAGGGAAAATAAAAATAAATTGAGGATAAAGCGTTTCCGTTTTTCTTTTTATAATCATTATTTTCTAAGTGCAATACATCGAATGACTTGGAATGTTCTAGTGAAAAGGAAGTTGCCAATTTAGGTATATGTATACAAAGTAGAGAGGTTAACGACTCCGGCCTTTTTTTTCACAGAAAAACTAAAGTTTATAAATGTCTGGAGTAATGCATTTATATCTTGTTGTTTTAAATATAATTTGTTCATGTGACAAAATTCACTGCATGCCTTTGCTTACATTTTCTCTATTTCACAATTTTTGCACTGAATATAATTGGTGTGCAAATCACGATGCGGTGTGTGTGTTTGTGGTGATCAGTTTCGCCTCTTCTTCTTCCAATACAGTGCAGTCCTCTAATTGAGTATTATCGCCTCTGCCGATATATATCAAAGTACAGGTTCCAGCGAACATTTTTATTATTCATTTTTCAATTGTTAATATCGTAATAGAAAATAGAACGAAGAGTGTTGACAATGGTTGATGCATGCTAAAAATAAATAATCCAAGTTTTGAATTTTGTGTATTTTCTGCGCATTTCCCTTTAATTTGCTGGGTTTCTGCAACACATATAATATAAAACAAAAATTAATCAACGCACAAGAAAGGTTAAATATTTACAAAACTGACTGGTCATTTATCACACTATGACATATATGCGTTAGTGTTTTTGCTCCGGTACAGTTATAACACATTAAACTGCTAGATCCGGGACATAACAAATAATTATCGTTTAGCTGAAAAAATTACGCAAACTGATTTATTTAAAAGCCGTCAAATTAATCATGATTACCGTTATGCTTGTATCATCTTTTCATAAAGCTTAACCAATTCAAGAAGTCACATTTTTCCCTTACAGAATTTATTCTCCGTTTAAAAATCACACAACAATTATTTTTTTTCTTTTTAATATAGTCTAGTTATTTTTCTTCTTTCCTTTTTTTTGTTGCTTGGGGAATAATATCTAAATGTACAACAAATAATTGAATTTAAAAAAACCGGCTAAACCTAAGAAAATTTCTGAGACAAATTTGTTGGACAGATTAAACACAAAATCCATGAATTACTTCAACTGACATTTACAGATTTCTAAAATATTTTAAAAATGTAACTTCAATATGCATGGCATAAATATATCATTTGTATAATAGTATATGTAATAATAACAGATAAGATTTATTGCCAAAAACCGTTTATGATGTCAGGAGCTTATATTCTAATCAAAATAATAACGATGAATGACAGAATACACATTTAAAATCTTTTCGTATATTTGTATCTGGTCACTCTCCACGCTAGTAACAAATTTCAAAAGTCATATAAGAGGGAAGTGATAATGATCTGGAAAGGACAAGTGATACCAAGAAGAATCTGGTAAATTAAGGAAAAAACCCATCTACATGGTAATGTCAATAACAAGTTCTCTGGCGCACCCATTTTTTCTCTTTAAGTACTAATGTATGGATCATTTAACAGTTTTGCATTAAAAAGGATTTACATAAAATGCTTCAATGATAGACGAGAAGTTTTTTTCAGTTATACACATGACTATAAATATTTTAGCCTTTGGTGAATACCATCAGGTTATTTGTTTATTGGATCCTAGCACTGTCAGTGAATGCACAATCGTGTAGTGTAAGTTATAAGTTTAATAAAGTTGACACTATAAAAAATGCCACAAAATACACCGTTCTTTTTCAAAACTGAGCAAGGCAATTATGACCTTTTCTCTTGCATTTGTTTGATTCAAACAGCTAACGCGGTTTTAGTTGATGTAAGCTATAGCCAGCGGAGCTTCAATATTGCAGAGTAAGAGATTTTTTAGCATTCCCCCCCCCCCCCCCCCTCATTTGTCCATAAAATCTAGACGTTATTCGGCGCCTCATTGTTGTCGATACATTTTGACAAAATATTGCAAAGTTTGCATGCCTTATAAATTTGACGGTTTAGAATACTCATAACCAGAAGGACTTAATTTGAGTCTGGAACACCACACATTATTGTATTTGTATAGACTTTAAAAGCCACGTTTCGAATTTCCTTCCTAGTATAATTTTTTAGATAAATATTGAAAGTGAAAAAAAATCTATAAAATGACGTTTGGCCCATCTAAAATAATTTACAACTTCATTTAAAACTCAAATGTTCAGAAATATGATGCAATGTTGGCAGAAGTCCTGAAATTCATATTTTTTTGGTAAGATCCGGGAACATGTTGAAATGCGGAGGATTTTGAAGAAATATATGAAATTCCCATGCGTAAAATAATGTTCATATATAATTTGGTATATACACGATCGAAATCATATATATATATTTAGTCTAGATTGTATATGCTAGTAGACTATAGCTATTGTCAAATGTATGATACATAGTTTGCAATTAAAAAAACTGGAATAGATTTCATTTCTTTCAAAGGTTTTAATATTATATTGTATAAAAAGTAATATTTAAAAATTGAATATAATACATCAAATATGCATAAAGCAATCATTTGATAAACTTTAAAAAAAAAATCATGAAGAACATGAAGAATGAAGACATATTTAAAAGAAATGTATAAATACGGTATATTTATAAACACATTATCAACATGATAATTTTAGTTTATTCACAAGCAAGAGAAACAGTCACGACAATATCCGAAACAAACCACATTAAATAGTCTGTCATTTTTTTGGTAAAATTATTTCAAAAATTTCAAAACATATCCAACATGTCCAATGGGCCTTTTTAAGGCACAAACCAATTATTTCCACATATTCTTATTGAACCAACGTAGTTTAAAATTAAAAAAAAAAATGGTTATATCGCACATAACAAGAACAAGTAAACATACATTTAAAATCAAATGTATAAAAATAAAAATCTTTAATTTATTCATTTTTTTTTATGACCGCGATTCGTTCTTTTGCTGCCATACATTAAAAGAATGTTTCTAGAAATACAGACCATATTAACATGTGAAATGATAGATCGACCAGGAAGTTTATCATTAATGCTATATTTTATTATCAACACAAAAATCCACTAATAAAAATTAGCCAATTTTCTTCCTTAAAGCCAGAAAGAAAATATTTTTACTCTGAGAAAAATCAACTTTCAAATGATCTTAGTAGCAGGATAAAGTTTTGATGTTCCTTAGAAATATAAAACGAGATAAATAAAATCAATTATTTTTTCACACACAAAAAAGATAAACGTGAAAGCTGAAAAGTAAATATATTTACTCTGTGAAAAATCAACTTTCCAATGTTTTAAATAAAAGGCAGGATATTCATACAAGACAATAGCAGGATAAAGTTTTTGATGTTCCTTAGAAATATAAAACTAGATAAATGAAACCATTGTTTAAGAACGCTCTAAAAGATAAATGTTCAAAACAGGGGAACATAAATCAACTTTCAAATGTTTTAGTAGCAGGATACAGTTTTTGATGTTCCTTGGGAGTATATTATAAAGTCAGATAAATGATAGCATTGTATTTGAAAACAATCAACGTGAAATTACACGTGGTTTTTTTAGTTTTGTTTTTTTATCACAAAGGTTGGTGTATCTATAAATTTTCAGTAAAATCAGTTGTACACTAGCAAAACTACATACAATAAATAAGACAACTTTTGCGCATCAACGTATATTAACAAAAATGTCAAAAAAATGACAATGAATTTTCAAAACTATTTACTCAGTGTAAACTGAAATACAGTGAGAAACCCATTCGTTTATCTACTGTTTTTAGATTATTACATTCTTTTAAATAATTCTGTATGTGTGTTAGTGTACACATAACAAAAATATAGCTCTGTACATATGTTAATATACACATAACAGAAAAAAGGTTGTAAATCTTTATAATGTACTCGAATTTTCTAATTATGAACAGGAATATATTCTGAACAAAAGAAAAACATTCATTATTTCATAGCCTCTTTCAAACAGCTGTACAGCGTCGGATTCCTCAAAAACAACTCTTGTCATTATTTTGATGAGCGGAAACTTCATGTATTTGTGTTATATTGGATTTACAATTAGACATGTCAAACAGATATTAGAGGAAACATGATTGTAATTTCACTTACCCTGAGCTCCTACAGAATGGTGAAAATATCGACTGGGAAACTGGCTTAGCGATGCTGGTGTTCCAATACGTGCCAGGTCCGGGATTGATCCAGAGGCACTTCTGTTAAGTGCTGAAACTCGACTGCCTTCAGCAAAGGCAGATTCATAATTACCAAAAGATCCAGAGGGTAATCCATTTGGTAGAATTCTATTTCTATCTAATCGGAAATCTAACGGTGCATCCATCGTTATTGTTTTGCATAATCACTAATAATACACAACATTGATATCCTTTGTTATCCTGGAATTGGAACTCCATTCCAAGTAAAGTCTCTTACACATTATATCACTGAATAGTTAGTTACCTTAAAACAGAGAAAAACAGTCTCTTACACATAATATCTCTAAATAGTTACCTTAAAACAGAGAAAAACACCCTCTTACACTTTAAATCTCTAAACAGATACCTTAAAACAGAGAAAAATAGTCTCTTTCACATTATATCTCTAAATGGTTACCTTAAAACAGAGAAAAGCAATCTCTTACTCGCCATATCTCTAAATAGTTTATTTAAAACAGAGAAAAACAATTCATTCATTATCTCGTGACTTGAATGTACAAAAACAACGTAGATTTGTTATCCTGGAATTGGAACTCCATTCAAAGTGAAGTCTCTTACACATTATGTCTCTGAATAGTTAACTTAAAACAGACAAAAACACTTCATTCATTATCTAGTGACTTAAGTGTACAAAAACAATGTAGATTTTTTTACAAGTAGTGTATAAAAACTATGTTGCTTCAATGGGTTTGCCTACGTTTGCCCTTGAAAACTCGTTTATCTTATTGCTGTTTATATAATCATCTTTGCTCAAAATTCATGCATCATGTGTGTACATTCTCTTGTGTTCACCAACGTATAAGTACTGATATTTCTGCCATCTTGGTGTAAAAGTTATCATTAGGTCGAAGTCATTGAAGCATTTAGAACAGATAAAACCAAACTGTGCAAGTGCTATAAACAAGTTCATAATCATTTCTATAAATAAATTGTGAACTAATTTCCACCCAATACTTACACATAAGCTTTATTGATTTGGTGGAAATTATAGTTTTATCATGTGTTTATTTCAAAATTTAAAATTGTTTGTATACGAATTCTGTTTGCCTTTGTCGTTGGATGTTTATGGTAAAAACAGAGTTAACAATTTGTAATTTAATTTAAGAAACGATTAAGTCGGTCCCGGTAAAATATGGGACGCAACTAAAAATTGTCTTCGTAACAACCTTTTTGTATTGTGAATTATTGAATAAATTGTAATTTTTCAACAAAATATGTATTAAATGACATAAAAATACTCTGGTCTAGTTATAAACACGAATACTAATGAACACAATTCTAGTTATAAAAATTACTTTTTTTTTTATAAATGCAGAAACTTAATTGTATGTGGTATTAAGATCGGGAATTATAAAGGAAACAGAAAAGGGTTTAATTTAGTACAGAGATAGGAATTTTCAGGAAAAAAATAAAACAGAAACGGTTTGGAAAACATATGATTTAGGGATTTCCACTAGCCACACACACCTTTTATAGGAAAATAGGAAAATTATCAATTTTGAAGGTGTAAGATTTATCGACGGATGTATAAAGGATTTTATTGTCCTCAGAGGGAAATAATTAATAAAACAGTTTACATTTATTTTTCAATGCAACACACCAGGCTTACGTGTGACTGAATTTTACAGAATATTTCATCATATAAATTGTTTATAGGACAAGTCACATTTTCAAAAGTATCAAAGATGAAGAAACACGCGTCAAATTATTTATAAAATTAAAATGAAAAAGAAATGCCAATTGGTAAATAAAGTAGTTATAAAACGAAGATTTTGAATAGCAATATGACCAAAATAAATGTTACGAAAAAACATATAGAGGAGACGAAACACCCCAAAATGATGGAGACAACGATGCTGGGGAAAGACATCAAAATTAAATGTCAATTGTTCTCTTGTTATCAAATGTACAGGAGAAATATTTCTGTATACAAGTTTCCTCATAGAAAAACATAGATAAATACAATTGTATTTTCTGGAATGTTATGTTTTTGTAAATTTTATACAACTTTATTCTTGTATTTATAAAATAAACCCGTAGAGAGTCGAAAAATGTTGTTTTCGTTCCTTCCTTGTGGTTGTCATTTTGTGTCATAGTGTATAAAAATGTTTTGAAATTGTTTAAAATTATTTTGAAATTACAGGACAGATTTAAGTAGAACTTTTGCTTATGTATTTTACCAGGTATTGCGCCTGTTTTGATGACGACACGTGTTTCATTAAAAGGGGGATATTGTACGTAAAATGAAAGTCTTACCTTCAATTTATTTATTAAGGAAAAACAAAATATGTAAAAATCTCATAATGTAAAATATTCCAACATTTAACGGCGCTATTCCTCCGCGATACTGATTTTATCATCGTCGTTCGCCGCGGTTTGTTGAACAAGACACATTGAGATATTGTTAGTGTGTGGTTGTCTATCCAGAGCCGAGCAAACACAAATTTCATTGGCTGAATTTTAAAACCCTGTGGACATACTTATCTTTCATGTCCTGCTGAAAATCGTTTCTCGGTTCCCAAGTAAACAAACATAACTGTCATTATTACGGATACAGGGAGTGGTGAAAAAATTGCGAGGTAAAATCAGGCGAACTAGCGCAAATACATTTTTTTTCTTTTAAAATTTATTATCTTCTTACGGTATTTTTAATCCCGGTTCAATAATAGAGTATAATTATTCGATTTAAATGTCTGCAGAATGAATGACTGGCTCATAGAAAACTAACCGTACCGTATCTATCCTTATCGCGACCTTATTTACCTACTTTCAAACGGCTTTTTATAGAATGGGGATCTAGAAACGTGTTCTATTTAGATTTTATCACGTGTATGCAATCGACTACTCAATGCCTGAATACACATCTGTTCAACATGTCGGCTTCCCCATAATCTGTTTTCACATTCAATAACGCCAGAGACGGACGTATTAAGTTGCCAAATAATGGAGAAAGAAATGAAACTCGAGTGGAAATTTAATGAATGTCCGTGACAAGCATGACTGTGTGTGGATTTTCTTGATGTGTATTTGGACTTTGATATGAGCCGTAGGCAACACAAACACTTTACCGCTAAAATATTTAGGACACATTTATGAGGTAGACTACGTTCATAACTGAGATTAATTCGTCTATAATCTTGGCTATTTACATACGAATGGATATTTGCTATTGTGATATGTTATAAATTGTGTACTATTATTTAAATGCGTTGGATATTTTTTAATTTAGTCAAATCTTTAAACCAGGTAAGCCATCGCGTTTATTTTTGATAAATAAAATGTTTATTCGACAGATTTAATTATGTTTTCATATTTGCCTTTCAACTGACAGAAATACACTGTTCAGTCAAAATTGTGTTGGTATAAGTCGTATAACATTCTAGGCAACATTTTAAATGTGTTGAGGTCATGAAGCCCCCTTATATAATTTTTAAGACTAGTCCGATGAAGTGGTTCTCAAGAGTTCAACCGCAGGGTTTTTACTTCTAGTTTACTTCTTGGCTTTGTATGCCAAAAATGTTTTAAACAATTTACTTCTCGACTGAGTATGCCATAAATATTTTGAAAGAAATGTGGAAAACAAAATTGTATGTAATATCATTTTTTGATATTTTTGCATTTATCGCTAGAAAACGGCATCGGCATCATGTGAAAAATCAGCTTGTTCAGATTTTGGTAAGATTGGTCAGTTTTGCTTCTAAAAAGTAAACACAAAAATACTGAACTCCGAGGAAAATTCAAAAAGGGAAGTCCCAAATCTAAGTGTTTACCATAAAGCGGCCCATCCCTTCCTTTATTTAACTTTTTTTTTTGCCGATCACGGCAGCCCAAAAAAGAAATAATTTATTTTTTGAACAGCTCAACGGCGAAACAGTTAAATATGGAATACTTATTAATATCTAATTTTATATTTTATACATAAAATAGTGCCTTTTCATGAAAAATGCGAAGATGAGTCTTACAACAAAAAAATCGGGAAGGCAACTTTTTGATTTATACTGGAAATAAAAACATGATTTTTTTTCTATAGACAGAATTAAAAATTGAATACAAATTATAATTTTATTATCATACTTACTTTCCAAAATGGTCAAAACTTTGAAACTACTCATTACTTGAAATACTTAGTAGTTACTCACATGGAGATACGCCTTGTGTGTAATTTTTTCTGATGTCTTTTAGTGTGTGTTTATTTTTTACAACTTTTACAAACATAACCTAGTTACATTTTCCTTTTTTAGGGGTGTTACGTTCGACCTATATAGTTTTTTTTTTAAATGAATGTTTTGGAAAGACAGCTGTGCATGTCTATTGAACTTGAATATTTGTTTGAAATTGCATGTCGAAAAATATGTGTTTAATGTAGCCACTTACATTGGACTAGATCACAGACATTGCCTTCCTTATATTATCATGATTATAGCGAGACTCGAGTTGTGTTGATAAATATAAAATAAGAAGACGTGGTATGGATGCCATCGAGACATCTCTTCACAGGAGACCAAATGGCACAAAAGTTGCTCACATATCATACCTTGCTTATTTAGTCTTCCAAATGATTTTCCAATCGATGCCTTACGAAATCGAACAGTAATCCAATATAGTTCGTACATGTTGTTTATTAAATCCTTTTTATAGTTTTTGCTATGATATAAAAGTTAATTATTACACCAAGTGTTATTTGAATTTGTCGTAAAAATGAGAAAGAAAATGGAACAGGCTATTTTGCTTGTCTAAAATTTAGTTTAACGAAATTTTGCTGAAATCGCCTTTATTTTGATGGATTGATCATTGTATTCACTGGTCCTGTATGTTTTAAATGTCAGCGGCGAGACGCAACCCGTCTCGACAACCCCAAAACAATAAATTAATATACAAACAACACATTGCATAGGCAGAAAACCGTTATTTCAAATAACACATTTAAGAAGAATAACAATGTTTGTGTACCTATGATAGGTATTAAACAACAGCAAATATCATGTTAACTTTTGGAACGCAGGAAATTCTATTGCATCTCTTTTACTGAAAAAGACAAGGATGGAAATATGATGTATCACTGCAGTCGTATGAATGCAACTTGGCATATTTACGCAGAAGGTATTGCACACAAACACATAACCTCTTGAGTTGAAGCAAAACGACAATTTGACCTGGACAAATTAATTTTTATCTTTTTAGGGTGAGATAAGCACTGTCAATAAATAAGCAAAAGAAATAACATTAAACCTCGAAGTCGGAGTGATCTGAACTTCAAAATGTCATTATACATTTATAAGATCTTATAAAACTAATGTTCTCTAGAGTCTATTCAGCACATGAAGGCTACATATAGGTAGAATATACACACTTGAAGCTTTCTATTGCTGTGACCCAATTTTAAGAGTATACAAATATCATGATAATGCATATACACATATATCTTGAATAAAAATGAGGATTAAAATCTTTCTATATAGGCAATGTAAACGATTTGAAAAAAACCGACAACATGCATACATCCATGTAATAAATTTAACAGGTAATGAAAACGTCGAAACTTGTCACGAAAAATTGGTTTTTCACTTTATTCAAAACGAAATATGTTAAATCAAATCAATAGTTGTGACAACATCTGGCTATTAATCAGTTTTATAATGAAATTTTTATCAGGATAATTTATTAGTTTTTTCCGATTTAATACAGGGGCAAATTAAACAATAGTGCCCTGAATATTATCACCAGATATATACATGTAAGATATATATCTGGGACTCGTATCACAGACTGACTTATATATTTTGAAGCAATCTTTTGATATAACGGTATTTTTGTATAGTCCTATGAAAGTAAGATGAATACATAAATTGCTGTAAAATGATGTTCAAGCCCAAAATTTTCTACGAAATCTAAGCACTTCTTCTTCCTTTATAGTACCATGAGTACAGGCCTCACAGGGGAGTATAATCGTACTGTTACGATATTGCTATGAAATATAGAAGTTCCTTTATGATATTAGTTCCAAATTCATAAAAAAAATTATTCCCAAATATTATTTCCTCTATAGAACAGATATTAAAGTATTTGTTCCTCGAGGAATAAAGGATATGGAATGCTTGTTCCAAAAGTGAACAGATATCATTGTACTGTTATTCACATAGGAACTTCTCTTAGGTGGAACAGATGGTCTTCTGTTGTAATGCAAATACAAAAACTCTATAAACTTAATTAAGTAATTTTGGTATTCATGGTACTCATAGATGTCCTTGGTATATTCACCAAGGCTAAGTAATACATGAACGCTGCACAGAAACTTGTCTTAAAAAACAATTTAGAGACAAGTGCCTTTAAAACACAAGTATATAATATATGCCATAGTTTCTATTTGAATTTTGAGTGCGCACGAAAGGTAAAGCTGTAAAAAAAAACATCACCATGAGAAGCCAAATAATAAATTTTAGGGAGGATTAGCCTTTGAAATTTGAACGCAGCACACAATATTTAAAGCAAGTCGTCATCTAAAACACCAGCGGCTGGAACTTCGATATGAAATAAATATTTGCTATAAGTAAATCGAGGCGTATTGTTTGAAAATAATTTTATGACAAAAATGAGGACACTATGCAATAGAGGATAGTCTTTTATTCCGTAGAACCTAATGTTTTGATGGCAGCTCGTCTTAAACAACGTTAATTACACATTTTCATTATTTTTTATATACGTCAATCCTAGTTTGTCTGAAGCTATGTCTCTGTCTGAATGTAACATATCTCGTATCTTTACGCAGTTTTATTTCATGGATTGTGCTTGGATTCTGGTTTTTGATTCCACAAATTGGTTTTGTATTTCAATGAGACCAAACAAAATATATATCTTAATTCTAACAATTCGTCAACCGTGCAGTCCAGAATCTTTATTGTCACTTTCTTTTTGTGATGTCATTGTGACATTAAATATATATGCTACGCTTTGCTTTATTACTTGGCCGGTAAAAAATCTCACTTTTCAACTCAGAACTTCTATCATGCATATAATTTTAATTTTTAATTTATATATTTCATATTTGCTTAGTATACATAAATAAATGGAAGGTTTCATTTGTTTTCTAGTAAACAAGGAGCAAATTTTCACCCTAACATTAAATAACATGTGGAAAATTAATTAAAATATACCTAATTAAACATACACACACTTAATTGTTGTAATTATCATAATCACCAACATCATTATATTTTTTTCATAACTATAACTATTTTAATAAAAAAAAAAAACTAAAGGGAACTCGATGAAAATTGTGGACGCATTGATATAATTATAAGCTATATCACTGTTTTAATGGATTAACACAACAATGTGATAAAATATAATTATTTACAAATGATGGATGTACAGTTGTAATAAAAAGTAGAATGTAAAAAAATACCGAATTAAATTTCAAGAAAATTCAAACAGAAAGTACATTATCAAATTGCAAAATCAAAAGATCTCGTCAAACAGATGGGATAAAAACCCATTGATATTTCCAAATAGAATCAGGTATTTCCTTATGTAGAAAATAGTGGAATTAACCTGGTTTTATAGATAACCAAACCTCTTACTGTATGACATACGCATGAAATTCCATTATATTAACAACAATTAACAACCAAAACAAACGGACATTAAAACAGAAATCTTAATCACTATAAAACAGACAACTATACCAACAAAGCAAAACAATATGGCATATAAACAAAGCACATAAGCAAAGATGAAAGACAAGAATACAACAAACGATCGCAGCACATAAACATAATAGTGGGATGGATTAATACCGAGCCACACCGAAAGGATGTTATAAAAAAATGACTTTACAGTAAAATTGATCTCCCTCGCAGAAACAAAATTAGTTTAATCACACAACAAGTATACGTACATGTCTCTTCACCTAATGTCGAAAGGCGCATCGGTTGTGTTCGTTGTTATCTTTTCTTTGCGCAATAATAAAAATGGCTCTTTATTATTTCGGTACGTTTTCCAAATCGCTTTGCATGATTAGCCTTCATAAGGAACATTCAAAACAAAACATTTTGAAAGCCAGAGATTTGTCCTTACGATCATGAAGTTTGTGTTGGTGATATTTCTTTTGGCACACATATTACACTCACTTACACCTTGAATAGAATAATGTCGACATTCACTTAAAAAAGAAAGAAAAATCACTCGGATCTGACCATGTTATTTGATTAGTTTTTTTGTGACATCTAGATCACATCTATATAATAACCTGGTGTTTTACATTACTGTCTTATAACAGACGTTTGTCCCATCTTTTGTTTATTTATAGTGGATGGAAATGAAAGAGAATATGAGATGGGAACGGAGTCAAAAGATTTGAATAAAACTGCTAAGAAGCTTGCTATACATAAGTGCAATAGTATAGTATAACGCTGTTCTAAAGTCACCAATCGATTCAGAGGAACAAAAATCTGGGTAACAAACTGAACCCGAGGGGAAACACATCAACTACAAGAGGAAAAAAAGAGATCAACAGGAACACTGAAGTGCAACAAAAACAAACTCCAAAATACATATATAGAAACGATCAATTGGATAACAACTGCCATATTCCTGACTTGGTACAGAATATTTGAAGCAAAAATGGTGGACTGAACCTGGTTAACTAGATAAACTACACAGAATGTTGTATTACCAGGCGTATGGCAATTCTGATTTATTCTGCTTTTAAAGTCAAGACCATCATCATGCTAAAATATTCCATTCATCCAAAACATGTGAAGTACGGCAGACTTAATTATTTCATGTACATCTTTCGAGATTCGGGTGGTACCTTGTATGAGCACCGATCGTGTGTTGAAGACCACAAGAAGTCTCTAGATTTCTTATATATTCGGTTTATTATGTTGATCGTTGCTTTTTGACTGACGCACAACCGCCATTTTTTTTGTAGTGAAAGTAATCCAATTTATATGAAAACCGGATGTATGAATATATACTTGCACGAAAGTAATCGAGAATTGCGTAGATGTACGCTTTGATATCCAATACAAATAACTTGCAAAAGAGAGTATGCAAATTTATATAATACTTTTCCCACTACATCTTCCTTAATGGCCATTAACTTGAAATATGAAATGTAATGATATGGAGCGAAAACTGGCGCTGATAAAGTCGTTTAATCGAAAATATATATAAGAAATTCTGATTGATAAATCATACAATCATTTATTTATTAATATTCCAATTTTTCTAGGAAAGATATTTATAGAGAAAGACATACTACACCGTACTTTTCAAAAGCTTCGATCTCATGTTTAAAATAAAAAAAATCATCGGTAAAAGAAAGTGATTTCGGTATATTTAACGTACAGAAAGTCTGAACAAATTTCACATAAAAACACAACTCTCAAAAGAGTAAAATAATTTAAAGTGAAAGGCTATATAAATGGGCGATATCTTTTTGCGCCAAAAAATAACTCATTTGCGCCACCTTATTTTCAAAACTATAGGTATCATTTGCGCCAATAAAATAATCATTAAGTTGCGCCAATTTTATTTATTTTGGAGGTTGAACCGGATGCAGTTTTATTCTTTCTATATAAATTTACTGACGCACATATCTTAAATCTTTCTTTTCTAACTGTTCTTCAGTTTAAGGAGCTCTGAATTTATTAATTTTGAAGGTCGCTCTGACAACATATCGGTTGCTTTTCTTTTGCATTTGTTTCATGAATATGATCTAATTCTCAATTCAAAATAATGGTACGCGATTCATCTGTGAATAACCTAACGCAAGACGACTTAATAACTGTACATCTCCACACCTTATTTCTCCAGTTTTCTTTACAAATGCCTGACGGAATTTGTGTTCTTCAACAACGATGACCGGTTTTCCTCTATCAGACTCTATTTTCTTGAATGGTATATTAGACATCTTGACTCGTGAAAAAATATTCTATTACTATTCGAGTGTAAAAGTTAACTATAGTACATGTATGATATAGGTAAAACATGTACAGGTATGATATAAGTAAAAAAATATTTACAGGTAAATGTGGCGCAATTTCATTTCATTTATTGGCGCAATTAATACCATCAAAATAAAAGAGAGTGGCGCAATTAATACTTTTTCAAAACTGCAATTGGCGCAAATTGATTCTACCCAGATAAATGGTCTCATTTCTGTGTGTGTTACATTTTAATGTTGTGTCGTTGTTCTCCTTTTATATATTTAATGTATTTCCCTCAGTTTTAGTAAATGACCCCGATTTTGTTTTTTTGTCTTTCGATTTACGAGTTTTGAACAGCGGTATTTATTTATTAACCTATTAAAAAAGACAAGACAGATTAACACACAATTTTAATTGGCATGACATTGGTATTTTTATACACATAACATCAACTGTTGCCAACAGACAAACATACACCCACTATATATTGAATGCAAGATAAGATAGTAATTTTCAATCGTGTTTATGCTAACAACTAAATCTTTGTAGGCTCCGCCATTTTTATTGAAATAATGCCCTCGTACTTTTAGGCCAAAACTTCGTTAAGAGACATACGAACAATACCGAATGATAAGCTATAGTGATGACTATTATCAACTTCATATAACACTATACATTAAATTGGGGAAGAACAAAAATGATTGAGAAGAAAATATTAACGTGAATAATTCAGTCCGTCCAAGTTATTGGTCTATGTTACATGCGAGGGCCTATATTCCTTACAATAAAAACTCTTCACGAATCATTTGTTTTGATTGGTGTCCTGTAGAAGAAGTGACCACCTTAATATTATAACCTAATATAGAATATGAAAAATACATTAACGCGCTTGTATTTCCTATCATGATTTCCTTGATAGAGGGTTGCTGCTCACAAGGAAGGTATTTTACCAATAGTTTCAAATGGTGAAGTTGAAATCATCAGAAAGGGTTGATCGAACATGTACAACAATTATGATCGAACATGTACAACAATTATGATCGAACATGTACAACAATTATGATCGAACATGTACAACAATTATGATCGAACATGTACAACAATTATGAAATACAAATAATTAAGATGAAGCAGAAATAATTCAAACTATGCAATAAGATGCCAGTGACGTCAGGTTTAACACCAACGACAGCTGATTTTAGATATATGAAAAAATACACCACTAATTATATCAAAAACATTTATCAATTTCAGCATTAGAAAGTTGAAAAAACCCAGCAGAATCTCTCAATGGTATCAAAAATATCTGGTAAATGTACACGAGACAAGAAGGCATCCAAGCTATACATTAAGCTCTAGATATAACCTAATATAGAATATGAAAAATACATTTACGCGCTTGTATTTCCTATCATGATTTCCTTGATAGAAGGTTGCTGCTCACAAGGAAGGTATTTTACCAATAGTTCCAGATGGTGAAGTTGAAATCATTCCTTTATAAATTTTACAGACGCTATCAAAAGTTGGTTGATCGTTATGGATTAACCGATTAACAGCTGATATCGGATATGTTTCTTACGTCGTTCCGGGTATAGCGATGTCCCGTAGGTGGGAAACCAATTTCGAAGATCTAATTAGAAGAAAAATGTTTGTCTATACTACTCGAAAAAATATTCGAAGAGCAGATTCGAAATTCTGAATCATTGGATTTTGATTTGAAATATTTCAAACTCTCGGCGTGGCTCGCAATTTAAAATACATATCTCACGATATGTTGTAATAGATATGAATATAAAAAAGACATGTTGGGTATACGCCAATCATGCAACATAATGAAATAATAAAACACATACAGACGATAACATACGGTCTTTATCAAAAGAAAAATGTCAAAATGTCGCAGGAGCCTAGAATTTTATTCACAGAACATGTCATCAACACAAAATTTCTTTAAGAGAGCAAAACAAAAATGTTTGTCGGAGGTACTTTTTTTTTACCATCAATAGAGATTAAAGATGAGGATTGAGTGCTGAAATGACAGTTTAACCACTCATATAATATGCATGAGCGTGTCCTAAGTTAGTTACCTTGTTAGTTGTTTTCTTTATAAATATAATCTTAACTAGAACACACCCGTGGTATCGCGGGTCCTGGACTAAATTAAAGTATAGAACTATAGTATTGTCATTTGATAAAGTCATGCCGATTATAAGATACACAGTTTTCTCTGCTTTCAAATCTTTCTGTTTGAACCCGTCGAACTGGAACTTATCAATTATTGGTAATATATTAATTATTTGGAAAACAAAAGGTCCTGGAATGGAGTATTTTTTAATCAACAGCATTGTCCCATATTAGTTATAAATAAAGTTGAATTCTTTGATTCGCTGTTTTACGTCATGTCCGTTAACAAATTGAAAACTGTACCTATATATATATATACGCCTTATTTTTAGTCCAGATTTTTAGTATTCGTATTGTTACCTTAGAAAGTCTAACTGATCAAAATACTACAATAGGTAACAATTTGACAATTAAGTAGTGTCAACCCTGTGATTATGACCCTTGTAATACTATATAGCATATTAATCCTGAATACACCGTTTGTTGGTGCGCCTGTCAGATGCGGAACGCACAGATAAGGTAATCGATAACAGGTGAATATACTATTGATATCGGTATCGGACTCGACCCGGAACTTCTTAATTATTGGCAATATTAATTACGTGGAAAACAAAAGGGCCTGGAGTGGTGTAATTTTCAATCTACACCTTTGTACTATATCAGTTATATATAAAGTTGAATTCTTTGATTCGTCGTTTTTACGTGATGACGGCTGACAAATTGGACCTCGTAATTTTAGTATTATAGATACTTTTGTCCTTTTGGAATTTGTTTGTTTTAATAACAAATATTTTAAGTCTCTGTAAGATTTATGTACATGCTATGCCATGGCGTATACCAAATCATTAAGATATATTTTTTGAGAAGGTTAAGTGTGTTTTTTTTTGTAATAACTTTAACACGTTTTTTTTTTATATTTGTTTCAACCTGAAAAAAATATTTTAGTATATAGCAGTCTATGAAATAGCCATTACCTATACCAGGAAACAATAGGGAAATATTTAAGAAAATGAGAAGTTATCAGGACTGAAGTTGAAAGACATAGATTAAGACTGGTTTTAATATATAAAGAAGAGTATGAAACTGCATAAACAAAAAATTGAGGAAGAGGAAATGTGCTTATATAAAAGTGGTCCGTAACACAATTTATTACACTTTTATGCGACTGTCATACAAGTGAGAGGTTTAACTAGATATAACACCAGGTTTAATTATCATTTTCTACATAAGAAAACGCCAGTACCAAGTCAGGAATATGACAGTTGTTGTCTATT